>NC_081561.1:145373802-145664780 GCF_022355385.1 Mustela nigripes | reverse complement strand
AGAGAGAGAGAGAGAGAAGCAGGCTCCCTGCTGAGAAGAAAGCCCAATGAGGGGCTCAATCCCAGGACCCTGGGATCATAACCTAATCCGAAGGCAGAGGCTTTAACTCACTGGGCCACCCAGGTGCCCCAAGGTTAGCATATCTTTTAGCCTCCTCTGTTATCTATCATCTTGTTTCTCACCAATGTTCCCCCATTTGCTCATGCTGCAGCCCCTGTGACTCTCTGGCCTTCAGTAATACATCCTTGCTCCCCCGGGCATTATTTGTGCATCTAACAACATGCTGGGACCATGGTTCTCTCTGTTAAGAGGGAGATAGGAAGGCAAAAAGATTCTTCTTCTTTATCTCTCCATCCTTAGCATGTAAATGACCTTCTCTTAATTTTCCCTAGTTCATCCAAGACCAGCATTGAACTCTTAATTAGATTTGATTTAAATGTCATGGGTTATTTAAGAGAATGACAGTAAAAGAAAAAAAAAAAAACTTTACAATGGTTCATGGAGAGATCACTTTCAGAGCTGTATGTCCAGAACTATTCTCTTGGTTTCCTTCAGAAGGTATGTCTCTGCATACAGGGCTGCCTCTTACCCAGCTCTAGAGAGAGATCAACTCATCCACATGCTGGGCCTTGAGGCAAGGTAGTATTGCAATGAGTACATCTTTCATATTCTATATATTTATCCAGGTACTATTTGAGCATATACTATGTGCCAGGTACTATTTGGGGCATTTACAACACAGCAGTGAACAAAATAATCAAGGTTTTTGTCTTTATGATGCTCATATTCTGTTGGAGAAAAATATACAAAAATTAATACAGGTAATAGGGACAACATTAAATAATATGTTCTCTCATTGAGAAGAAAATGAAAGCAGCTTAGATTAAGGGAATAAGCCTAAGTGCCTGGGCTTAGAGAAAGAAGAACCTTGGAATTTTAAGTAAATATGGTGTGGATAGGCCTTATTGAGAAAATGACATTTGAGTAAAGTCTTGGGAGAGTGAAGGAGTGAGACATGAAGATATATGGAAGGCAGAGCACTCCAGAAAGAAGCAGCAGCCAGTGTAAGACATCAGAGAGAGATGAATAAAGATGATTCCAACCATATTTTGATGAAATGGATTGAATGAAGCACACTTAGATTTAATGAACTGAACATGGACATCAGACAACTTTATCAGTTCACTTTGATTCCAGTATCTCTGCTCAGGATATTGGTCTTAGAATATACTTGTGCTAAGTCCTAGAAACCACTCTAAGCAAATCCATCATAATGTGATAATATAATTGTTACTAACTCACAATAGATAAGATGGCTCATATTATAGAGCATGGGAAAC
Source organism: Mustela nigripes (assembly GCF_022355385.1). Lineage (NCBI taxonomy): Eukaryota > Metazoa > Chordata > Mammalia > Carnivora > Mustelidae > Mustela > Mustela nigripes. The sequence continues at coordinate 145,663,440 of NC_081561.1, read as the reverse complement.
AAGTTAATTCTCAATATGAGAGAGGAGTATAAGGAAGATTTCCTAAGGGGAATGAGGATTGGACTAATCTTAAAATAATACAAAGTGTCAGAAGTTACTTCTATTTTCCCCTTAGGATTTAAGGGAGAAAAACAAGTCATATACACATGACAAAGACACAGAATGTAGCCTACATCTCCTTGTATGCTAACTCATTTCCTGGCTTTCTCAGCCAGTGTAGACTCTGCTTCTTCTTGCCCTTATGCAATTGGCCAATACCTCAACGCCATCATCTGCTCACCCTTTACTTCCTTCAATAGGATTTGCTCATGAACTGCTGGTATGGCCCCTGCTCTTCCTATTTCTATAGTTTTTACAGTTAGTAGCACCTTCCTCATTCGGACTACCCCTCAGCCAGCTTTTATCTCTCCCTTCGTTCAGACCCCCTCCCAGACAGTCTTCAGTGAAAGTTGGCCTGAAGCTCCTTATCTAACAAGAGTTGCCAGATTTGACAGATGAGCACAGAAGGGACAGAAACTCCACAAGAGGAAACTGAAGAGAGTGGACATGCTTTAGTCCTATGTCTGATGCACAGATAACGTGAGAGTAAGTTGTCTCAAGAGCAAATAGAGCTATCTTAACTTGAGTTAGTATAAGTTAGGATGGTTTACTGTGGAGTCTATTTGCAGGAAGTGAGTGGGATGCAGACAAATCACAATGGTTAGTGTAGTAGTATGGAATAGCAAACCCCTAAACCTGGGGGTAGGCCTGTTACTGGAAAATAAGACACAAGTACTGAGAAGACTGCTTTGAAAAGAATTTGAGCACTGAGAAAATTAGGGCTTTCATGTTCTAGCATCATCATATGTAATGAGTGAACTTCTCTCCGGTGGATCTAGAATAATGCCAGTTATGGACCATCTTTGGGGAATTGAAAAATCACTTTCTGCAGTTGTGCTTCTGAGTCAAGAGACAAGGCAGGACCAAACATCATCAGAGGGAGGGAGCTTGGTCAACAAACACTCTGACCTCAATCTTCTCCCTCTCTAATCTCCTGTCTGAATTTGCTACCAGCCAAACCCATCTGGAAGTCAGAGCGCATCTAAGTGTTCTGACTGATATAGTTTGGGTCAGTGTGCTGCAGTAGAGCACCGAGTGGAAATGGAAGTCAATGGAATGACAGGACTGAACAGAACAGCATTGCTATGCCCAGTGACCTGTATTAGTTTCCTAGGACTTGAGAACAAAGCACCACAAACAAGGTGGCTTTAAAGAATACACATTTATTTTCCTGAAGTTCTGGAGAGCAGAAGTCTGAAATCATGGTGTTGGTAGAGCCAGGCTCCCTCTGACAACTGAAAGGGAAGCTATCTCTACCTCTTCCAGTTTCTGGTAGTTTGCTGGTGATCTTTGACATTCCTTGGCCCACAATACATTGCTCCAATCTTCTGTCTTCACATGGCCTTTCCCTGTGATTCTATCTCTTCATATAGCCTTGTTTTAGTAAGGATACCAATCATATTGAAATAAAGGCCACATTACTCTAGTATGACCTCAGCTCAACTAATCACATCTGTAACAAACTTATTTACAAATAAGGGCACATTAACCAATTAAATGTCAGGATTTCAACATATTTTTAAAAGGCAGGGTGACATAATTCCACCCATAAGGTGAATATAGGGAAAAAAAGTCATCCTACACAGAGATTCAGTTAAATTAGGATATAATTATGAAAAAAAATATAAACCCAGTATTATTACCATACCATAAAAAATTTAGGTTAGGAAAGAAACATGAAAGAAACATAAGATTAGCAAAAACAGTTGGTGTTCATTACAATTACGTGTAATATTCATGCTGCAAGTGAGGCCCTAAACTGGATAGAGGTCCAAATAACCTTCTAGATAATCATTAAATAATATATCTTTTTTCCTGTCATATTGCAATAAAACCTATTAAATTTTAGAGGCTAGAAGTCAAAATTCTATGAGAACATGAGTGGCTTCTCTTTCATACGTACATAGTATATCTATGTACAGAAGATTCCTAGCTTAGAAAACGTTTCAAACATGTTATTGCTGCACATGAAATTAACCCATGTCACTGTGTTCCCCATCTAGAACATACCCATTTGGAAACTCTACTAAACATACCATTTAGCTTCTCAATTGTGTTACTTGTTTGATTCATTTTCATGGAACACTCTCTCTCTGCAGCCAGAATTATCAGATGATAGCTCTTGGTTTGGTTGTTACAGCTGCTTTAAGAGGCAGTTTGGAGCACTGAAGAGCCAGTGGAATTGCTTGTGAGAAACTTGCAAGCCTTCCAGAAAGCACAGAGAAAGCCTGCGGCAGCGCGTCTGAAGGTTGCCACGGCCTGTGGGCTCTGTGGGAACTCGGGTGTGTATCTGTTGCAACCAGGTGTCTGTTCTTTCCCCACCCCACCTGATGGGAAGCCGCTGAGAGAGGTGGCCCAGCTAGATGGTGAGGGGAGAGTCCTCAGCATTAACAGAGCCAACTCATACTTGCATTACTCACAGGGCCTTTGTGAATCAAATGTTATTTGAAAGCCATTTGCAAAGCTGAGTTAATAGTCTGAAAATTTCTTGTATTTTTCTGGGAAGGGAAAAACAGAGGACATCTTTGGGGTTTGCTTTGCCTTCTATAAATCCTACAAATTGTATTTCCAGGGAAGCATTTCTGAGCTTTCAGAGTCCCTAAAGTCAGTGAGGACCTCCTCTTTTACAAAATGAAAACTTGTCTTAGAGACAGAAAAGTGCTCTGACCAATGCCTGTCTGCTGCACTAAGTTGACCAGAATTTCCATCTCCAGGAATCGGAGGTCTGGTTGGCTTTTATATAATGATCACATAAGGCATGAAGGGATAAATGGACTCACTGTTGAGTCGATTGATTAGAAAACACAAAAAATGAATTTAAAAATGGTCTAAATAGTGTAAAGTGCCTTTGCACCAGTGAGGGGAATGGAGGGGCCTCCTGGATCACTTTGTGGGGTTAGAGAATCCAACAATCAGTGCCAAAATACTGACAGCTTGACAGGTTTTCAGAGTCACTATGACATCTTACCGAGAGGAAATCTGCAGTTGGTATCTCGGGCTCGGGCATCACAGAGTCACGTTTAGGTAGAATATCTATTTCTCAGGCCAGGAAAGTAAACTGTGCAAAATAATAATAATAATTAGATAAATTTGCACTTCATAGCAGAAAAATTCCTGAAGTTCCCAGGGAAATTTTAGGTTATTTCTAAATTTCTAGATTATACCCTGGTCTATTGGAGGTAGGGAATGTAGATAAAATGAGTAAGATATGGCCTGTGATCCCCAAACCTCATATAAAGAAGGGAAGCAGACAAGTAAATAACTTCTGATATTACAAGTTAAAAACAAAACAAAACAAAAACACTAAAGAGGTGGAAGAACAGTGCTGTATCGGAACAAAGAGGAAGAGGGTGATTTTGAGTTGACAAGACCAAGAATGGATTTATAATGGAGAGAAAATTTGAAGTGGGCCTTAAGGATATTAATAGAGGGAGAGGAAAGTGAGGATTCTGGGGTGAGGAAATTTGAACCCAGAGATAAGGTGGCATGAATATCCCTCAGGCTGTCCAAATGCACTGAAACGAGGGTCTGCAAAATTTTCCTGTAAAGATCCTCATTTGAGTCTCTGCAAGGCCAGTGGTCTACATTGCAACTACTCGACTGTGTACTGCACTGCAACTGTAGTGGGAAAACAGCCTGGGAAAATACTGGATGTGGCCACAGTCACGTAAGACTTTATTTACAAAACAGGTAGTACATAGCTATAGTTTGCTACCTATAAACTCCATGAGGACAGGAAGTTTTATCTATTTTGTTCACTAATTCACCTAAGCTGTCTAGATCAGTGCCTGACATGTAGCGCATGGTCAATAAACATTTTTTTTAACTGAGATATAACTGGTATATAACACATAATTAACATTGTATTAGTTTCAGGTCTACATTATAATGATTCAATATTCATATATATGGCAAAATGATCACCACAATAGATCTAGTCAAGGTTTATTAAATGATGAAAAATGAAATAAAAAGAACATGACACTGGGCAAAAAAAAAAAAAAAAAGATTGACTGTCATCCTAAAATTTGGTTTTATGTCATAGGTAACAAAAAACTACAGAAGGTTTTCTACAGAGTGATTATTGTCTGCATTTTGAAATGGCATTTCTGGCAGATAAGCTTGATGGATTGAAGAGCAAAGATATTTGAAGCAGAAAGATAGGCTGGTATATCACAATTTATGCCAGAGAGAAGAAATTCTGAACTAGGACCTGGAGTATCAGACATCAATTGAATATAGATATTAGAGAATGAAACTGTAGGATGACTCTTGGTGACTAGGAGCATGGTTGACCCATTCTATAATTCACAGATGCCAGAATACTTTAGGGATGAGTAGACAAGCTATTTAATTCTGAAAAACGTCAAGTGTAGGTGTAGGCGATATACCCATGTGTACATGTTATGTCCAGTAGATTATCAGGGAGTGGGGATACTAGGAAGTTCTCCAGAATTAAGAATTAAATGCAAAGATTTTCCCATACTATTATAGGTAAGTGAGTTCCTCTCCCATAGTAGACTCACTTGCAAGGCTTTTAGAAGTTGATTCCCAAATTTCTACTTAAGTAACATCAAAAACTTAACTAAAACAAAAACCACAGACCTCTTTTGAAATCATTTCTATCTTGCATACATTGTTTGTCAACATGCCAATTTCCTGTCAGATATGTCTTTTAAAAAGCTTTATTTAAAACAAAACCAAAACCAAAAACAATCATGATACAAGTAGTAATTGGCTGGAGTTTTTATGAGGTTTGTATTTATGAAGCAGGGACATGCTTTGTCATATGTGATCATGAGTTGGAACAACAAGAAAGTTTCAAGTTCTTTACCATATGGATCACCAGTGTAGAAGCTAATAACAGATGTCACTGATAATGTGGTAAAAGTGCCTGGGAAGAACACCTCAGGAGACCAAATGTACATGTAGTTGCAATTTTACATATGATTCTATTTCTAAAACATTATTTTCTGTCATCACAATTGCAAGAAGAAACACTGATGAGAGGCAATGAAATTAGGTCACAAATTTAAAAATTAATTCGCTTCTATAGAAACCAAGCAAAGGATTGCTTAGACGTCTAAAAGCTGAGGGGGTACGTAGGTGGCTCAGCCAAGTAAGTGTCTGCCTTCAGCTCGGGTCATGATCCCTGGGTCCTGGAATTAAGCCCCTCAAATCTTTGCTGCTCCCCCTGCTCATGCTTTCTCACTCACTCTGTCAAGTAAATAAAATCTTTAAAAAAAAAAAATGCCCTCGATTCTTGCTGAAGACCCTGGTCTTGGCTTTTCATTTGCACCCTTCCTTAAATTTTCATCAGCGAAATGTTGTTTCTAAATATTCTGTTTTCTAGAGAAAAAGTTACAAATTCAAACTGCCACAGGGACAAAGCAGATAACACGGGTGAAGTGAGCCAGCAGTTCAAAATGGCGGGGAGACCAGAGTGGAAAACCACATCCTTGTGAGAGACTGGGGGATGGGAAACTGCAGTCCAGTTTAAGCAGATGTGGCTTTGTGTTGTTAGCTCTTACCATTTTTATGCAAAAAGAGACAGTGAGTTCTTTGAATGTTCAGATGCTGGCAATTATGTTTTCAATATTTGTGGATCAAACAAAAGATAACTCAGTGTTCCCAGTTTACTATCTTCTGTTTTTAATCATTTTCTTATGAGAGATTATTGATAACTTGTAATGGATGATCACCATGAACTACTGTTTTGAGAAAATGTACTTTCAAAAAATTTTGCAGGGCCTGATTTAGGAAAGATGTAAAGTTACCATGGTAAATGAAAGAATAGACCATTGTTATGTTAGCTAACACTTTCATCAAATGAACTATGTTACATGTTCTAAGTGCTTTGGATCAGATAACATATCAAATCCTCAGAACAACCTTGGGAGAAAAAGACTATGATTCTTCCCATTTTATAGATGAAGAAATTGAGGTACATCATGTAAGTAGCAAATTCCCAAGTGAAATGCCAGTAGAATGAATCCACTTTCTGTGCGCTGGCTATGGCGCACCTTGCCACATTCATCCTGGTGTGACAGAAAGCCACCTAGCCATGTAGCCCTCTACCTTTAGTTTCCTTATGGTTAAAATGGGAGTTGATAATTATCAAACCTATGTGGTTGTTGTGAGCATAAAAGTGGGTAGTAAACATGAGGTTCTTATATACTAATGAGTGTTACTCAGATATAAATTGTTGTTAACAATTGAGTAGAAGCCTTTTAGCACTGCTGAAACCACAGCCTCTGTCCCCAAGCTTCATCAGAATAACTAGCATCATCTCAGTAATTCTGTAGCCAAAACATGGTGTGATGGTTGGTAAATAGTCATTCCATGTTTGAGTTGATCTTACTCTGCTTTCTCCCTTGGACTACTAGATATTTTAAATAGGTGCAGAATAAGCAGAAATTGGAAGGGAACCCATTGCACTGTCACAGTGGCACATAAAGAAAGTGCAGCCAACATTATGATTGTTTACTTTTCTTGGTTTATCAGGTCTCCATCAACCACCCCCCGCCAATTACCTTCTTGAGTTACCTATGACTAAAGAAGGCCCAGATGCTATCCATGGCTCTGCAGTCTTCACTGGGGAGGTTGAATGGAACATCCTAGTGTGTAAATCAGAATCACTTTTTACAAGTTGACAATCTGTAGGTCTTTTGGTAATTATCCTGCTACCCTGCATTTCTAACCATGGGGATTTTTGTCAAATAGAAAATGGAATTACTAATCAATAGATAGTAGCTAAGGTGTTATTATTCTTTCTGAGCATAATATTCTGTCATGCATTAAGGAGGAAGAGAAAAAAATAAGCAATTGAACTTCTAGCCCTTCCCAAATGTGCTAAAATTCAACTGTATCAATTATAGAAAGCAAACACCAGGAAAGAATGGGAATAATTTTTAATGAGTTTCTGATGTCTCATCCAGGGGAAACCGACAATTTAAGTAGAATCAGTTTTGTGTGGCAGCTATGCCAACCAAGTACCTAGATGGTTATCTACAGTGTTGTCATCCAAGAGAGTTGACCCAGATGGCTGGGCACAAAAGGTGGGATGCCCCTCCTGGTAAGAAGGTTGTTACAGAGCTAGCCCCTTAAAACCTTCCTACAGCCCCACAGACAGTGGCCATTTTAAATAAGCTAATGTGAAATACTTAGCTTGGTGCCTAGCACATAGCTCAAAATTGACATTAGTTGCTGTTATTGCTAACTCAAGAAGTTGGAAATGTAGACCAAGTTATCTGAAAAACAAGAATAACAACATTGTGTCATAACACCAGGTTTTGAACTAAGTGATTGTCAGAAAGGAGCTTTGTGACTTTGTGGAATGTGAAAAATCATTTCATTTCTAAAAAAAAAAAAAAATTACTTTTTTGAATTAAAAAGAATGAACAGATAAACTTTCCTTGTAGTTCAGATGATGAATTTTTTTTTGTGATTTTCTTTTTTTTTATTCAGTGTTCCAAGATTTATTGTTTATGTAGCACACCCAGTGCTCCATGCAATCCGTGCCCTCCTTAATACCCACTACCAGGCTTACCACCCTCCCCTCCAAAACCCTCAGTTAGTTTCTCAGAGTCCACAGTCATTCATGGTTCATCTCCCCCTCCAATTTCGCCCAACTCACTTCTCCTCTCCAACTCTCAATGTCCTCCATATTATTCCTTATGCTCCACCAGTAAGTGAAACTATATGATAATTGACTCATTCTGCTTGACTTATTTCACTCAGCATCATCTCAGTAATTCTGTAGCCAAAGCACAGTGTGATGGTTCGTAATAGTCATTCCATGTTTGAGTTGATCTTAATCTGCTGTCTCCCTTGGACTACTAGATATTTTAAATAGGTGCAGAATAGGCAGAAATTGGAAGGGAGACCATTGCACTGTCACGATGGCACATAAAGTGCTTTATATGCTTTTTTTTTTCTCTCTCTCCTTTCAAGACATGTTTCCAAAGGCCAAGAAAACAAAAGTGAAAATAAATTTTTGGGACTTCATCAAGATCAAAAGCTTCTGCGCAGCAAAGGAAATAGTCAAAAAACCAAAGAGACAAACCATGGAATGGGAGAAGATATTCACTAATGACACCACAGACAAAGGGCTAAAAGCCAAGATCTATAAAGAACTCCTCAAACTCAACACACACAAAAGAGATAATAATGTCAAAAAATGAGAAGACATGAACAGACACTTCTCCAAAGAAGACATACAAATGACTAACAGACATATGAAAAAATGTTCATCATCATTAGCCATCAGGGAGATTCAAATCAAAACCATATTGAGATACCACCTTACACCAGTTAGAATGACCAAAATTAACAAGACTGTAAACAATGTGTGTTGGAGAGGATGTGGAGAAAGAGGAACTCTCTTACACTGTTGGTGGGAATGCAAGTTGGTGGAGCTAATTTGGAGAACAGGGTGGAGATTCCTTAAGAAATTAAAAATAGAGCTTCCCTATGACTCTGCAATTGCACTGCTGAGTATTTATGCCAAAGATACAGAGGTAGTGAAAAGAAGGGCCATCTGTACCCCAATGTTCATAGCACCAATGGCCACAGTCACCAAACTGTAGAAAGAACCAAGATGCCCTTCAATGGACAGATGGATAAGGAAGATGTAGTCCATATACACTATGGAATATTGTGCCTCCATCAGAAAGGAGGAATACCCAACTTTTGTATCAACATGGACAGGATTGGAGCAGAAGATGAGTATTTTATACTCTGTAGTTGATTGCAAAAATAGCCAGAATGAATGTGTTACCCTCCTGTGTCCATACTATTTGTGATGTAACTCTGCAGCATCCTTTCCCTCAGCCTGTCAAAATGTGGAGTCTCTTTTCAGACCCCCTTTATCTCAGTGGACTGCACTAGCTCTGAGATTCATTCCAAGAGGCTTGTACATTTCCCTTCCTTTCTTGGAAATCAATTCTGCCATGTAAACCAGTCCTGCTGCTTGTCAAGAATGCAAAGCCAGCTGTCTGAGCTGAGGACCACTTCTACCAGACAGCCCACAACCCACCTAACAGTTGACCTGAAATGCATGTAAGAGTTCAGTCCAGGCAGGGAAAACCACTCAACAGGGTCCAGCTCAGAACTGTGAGCTACGGAAATGCTTCTCTGCTTAAACCACCAAATTTGGGGATGGATGGTTTGTTTTCCAAAAAAAGATAACCAATGGGGAGAAACAGGGAAACTGATTTTACATTCCACAGGAGGCTGAGTCTACTGACAAGTCATTGCTTTCCATGGTCAGTGACAGAGCAGCAGTACTAGAGATTGGCCACGAGTTGTTTCTTCATGTCAAAGGGACACTAAATAATGTTCTCTTATTGATCCAGGTGTGTCAACTAGACTCGAGACAAAGACATTCTGAGAATGTTAAATAGAGATTGCAGATTCCTCAGTCAAAAGGCTTGCATATTTTTGAGACAGATTTCAAATCACTATCATAATGTGACATGAAGAGTGACACTAAAAATAGTAATTCTAGATAAAGCCAGGTTCGCTGATTTCTAAAATTGAGAATATGTGTGCATTCCTTCCCCTTCAGAGGCATTTGGGGAGTAAACTGAAGAATCAGATTAATAGGAAAACACAATATAGTTCTGCTTATTTAATGGAGGATGTTTCTATTTTTATTGAATTTAACTATGAGGATAGGGTGCACTGGTTTGTAAAGGCTGCTCTTAAGTACCACAGACGGAGTGATTTAACACAGACACTTATTTTCTCACATTTCTGGAGACCAGAAATCCAAGATCAAGGTGTTGGCAGGATTGGGTCCTTCTGAGGCCCCTCTCTTTGGCTTGTAGAGATGGCTGTCTACTCCATGCTTCTTCTCACCATTTTTCTCTACAAGCATCTCTGTTCAGATTTCCTCTTCTTATGGAGACAGCAGTCACATTGGGTTAGAGCCCTTCCTGGTGACCTCATTTTAACTGAATTACCTCCTTCAAGACTCTGTCTCTAAATACAGCTAGATTCTGAGTTACTGAGGGTAGAACATCAACATATGAATTTGAGAGGCACAATTCAGCCTCTAACACAGGGCCAACACATAAAAGGAAAGAAACCTGACAAAGAAAACATTAAATGCAGAGCAGAAAATGCTAATAGAATCAAGTGGCCTAAAATTTCACAATGAGCAACTATCTGTGCTTTTATCTTTTAAAACTTTGGGGAATTTCAATACACGTTCTTGGTTCCACAAAACAGAATATGATGAATTTTATTTTCTACATAAGAAAAAAGATAGTAAACTGTGCAAGTACTTTAATAGACTTGGCAGAGAGACTGAACTGTCAGTTCCTTCTTTTTTTTATTTTGGTGTTTTTAAAACAAATCTTCTTGAGGTATGATTTACATACAGTAAAATGCGCCCCTTTACAGTGGACAGTTCTTTGACTTTGGAGGAAACCGTGCACTGACGATGTAACTGCCAGTGAAATCTGGGCGTAGAACGTTTCCGCCTTCTCCCATCCCCTCATGCCCCTGCAGAGTCAGCCCCTCGACCCTGCAGCCAGGAAGTCACCAACCGGATATGGCTTGTTCTGGAATTTCAGGTAAATGGGATCATACAGCTTGTGTACGTCTGCGTCTATTTAAACCACCTGCCCATTTTTTTTTATCAGATTATTTGTCTTATTATTGAGTTACAATAATTACTTACATGTCTCATGTGATCCTTTGTCACACGTATTGTGAGTAACTTCTCCCACCCCTGCCTTGCCTTTTTGTTTTCTGAACAGAGTTTTTGAGGAACAAGCTTTTAATTTTTTAAAAATTGATGAGAACAAGCTTTTAAATTTTGTGATGTTCAGTGTCCTGACTTACTCTTTTATAGTTGGGTATTTGGACTCCAAATCATAAAGATTTTTCTCCTGTGATGTCTCCTTCGCTTTCCCTTTTAGGTCTGTGATCCATTTTGAATATTTCTTGTGTAAATTATGAGAAAAAATGAAGGTTTACGGACATACAGTTGTTCATTTCCATTACTGAGAACATATATTTTCCTCGTTGAATAACCGTGGCCTTTTTGTGGAAAATCAACTGACCACGTATGTGTAGGTTCTATTCCGGATTCTGTTTTTTCTATGGATCTGTCTTCCCCTCTCTAGACCAACACCAATCCCTATCTGGATTATTGTACCGTTAGAGTAAGTCTTAAAATGAGGTAGTGTGAGTCCTACAACTTAGTTATTTTTTAAAGTTTCTTTAGCAATTCTAGACCCTTTGCATTTTCAGATACATTTTAGAATCAGCTTTATTTTAGAATCAATTTCTGTGAACAAGCCAGCTGGCATTTTGATTGAGAATCTTTAGATCAGTTTGGGGAGAACTGACATCACAACAATACTGAAACTTCCAGCCCATGATCATGGTGCATCTTTTCATTTAATTAGCACTCCCTTAGTTTCAGCAATGTTTGGTAGTTTTCCATATATGATATATCTTACATGTACATGTTTTGTTGTATTAATCTCTAGGTATTTTATATTTTGGGTGGTATTGTAAATAGCTGAGATATCACTGATTTTCCTATACTCACTGAATATCCTTCAGCCTTACTAAATCACTTAATATTTCTAGTAGCTTTTTTGGGTAAATTCCTTATGATTCACAACAAACACAATCATGCTGTCTATGAAAAAAAGATTTTTTTTTAAAAAGATTTGAACAAAAGTGATATAGGTGCATATCCTTGTCTTGTTCCTCATCCTAGGGGAAAGTATTCAACCTTTTTATCATTGAGTATGATGTTTGTTGTAGGGCATTTTTGTTTGTCTATTGGTGGTGGTGGTGGTGGTGGCTGTAGATAAGATATCTTTTATTTTAAAAATTTTTTTATTTATTTTTCTTTTAAAGATTTTATTTATTTATTTGACAGAGATCACAAGTAGGCAGAGAGGCAGGCAGAGAGGGAGAGAGAGAGAGAGAGAGAGAAAGTGAGAGAGAGAAGCAGGCTCCCCACTGAGCAGAGAGCCCAATGCAGGACTCGATTCCAGGATCCTGAGATCATGACCTGAGCTGAAGGTAGAGGCTTAACCCACTGAGCCATGCAGGCACCCCAAGATATCATTTATCAGACAGGAAGTTTCTTTTATTCCTAGTGTGCTAAAAGGTTTATTGTATTGTACTTATGAATGGGTGCTGAGTTTTATCAAACAGCTTCTCTGCACATATTGAGAACCTCCTACTATTCTCCTAATAGAGTGAATTGCATAGAGTGATTTTTTAATCAGATTTTAAAGTTTTTTGGTGTAGTTTTCAGTTCCCAGAAAACTTGAGAGGAAGGCATAGAGGTTTCACATGTACCCCTGCCCCACCACAGTGCGTAGCCCTCCCCATCATCAGTGTTCCCCACCAGAGTTGTAAATTTGTTACAATTGGTGAATCTATGTTGACACATCGTGATTATTCTAAGTCCATAGTCTACATTTGTTCACTTTTGGTGTTGTACATCCCAGATGTGATGAAGCCTTATCTTCCTCCCCCAACATACAACCCCGAGAAGCCAAGGATATTTCAACTGTCTCCACAATTTTGCCTTTTTCCAGAACGTCTCATAGTTGACTGATATAGTAAGTAAATTTTTTCGTTTGGCTTCTTTCAGTTAGTAATATGAATTAAAGTCCGTTCATGATGTTTTTTCATGGCTTGATAGCCTTTTTTTTTTTTAAGCACTGGATAATTTTTTATTATATGGGTGTACCACACTTGATTTACTCACTCACTTAAGAAGGGATATTTTGGTTGCTTCCAAGACTTAGAAATTCTGAATAAAAGACTATAAACATCTGTATGCAAGTTTTTCTATGAATATAAGTTTACAACTCCTTACATAAATACCAAAGAGTGCAATTGCTGGATCACAAGATGAAAATATGTTTACTTTTGGAAGAAACACCGAACTGTTTTTGAGAATGGCTGTACCATATATATATATATATATAAAACACTGTGTGTGTGTGTGTGTGTATGTGTGTGTGTGTGTGTGTATGTTTGCATGCATGCACGCTCCATTAAAATATAAAGACTGTCAGATTACAAGAGTATCTTTGTGTTATTGAATATACATTTGGGTGGAAAAGAATGCATTTCTGATATATCACGTGTTTGGTCATGTGTACATAAATTCTAGATTGTTATTATTGTTTAAGTACTTTTTACAATCTGTTTTTTACTGTTTTGACTCATAATATCCCTAAGAATGTTATGAGTTTTTATAGTTATAAATATTCAGTTGTTACACCTAGTTTGTAAATTATAATTTTTATATTATGTATAATTCTCATTTTGGCAAATTTTATTTTTTTTATTGCATTTCTTGGTCCATCTTTTCCCAGTATTTTTCCAAGATCTTATTTCTTGGAAAATGTTAAAAGCAACATATTGCTGAGCTCTGTTTTCTTATAATCCAATAATCTTTTTTTTTTAAAGATTTTATCTATTTATTTGAGAGAAAAAGAGCAAGAAAGCATGCACAAGTGAGGCGAGAATCCCAAGGAGACTCTCCACTGAGCATGGAGTGATATATGGGACTTGATCTCATGACCCTTGAGACCATGACCCTTGCTGAAATCAAGAATCAGATGTTCAGCCTACTGAGCCACCCAGGTGCACTGGTTTCTATTACTTAATTTATTTATTTAAAAAATTTTTTATTTTATTTTTTCAGTGTTCTAAGATTTATTGTTTATGCACCACACCTAGTGCTCCTTACAATACATGTCCAGTCTTTATTTTTTAATGCAGTAATTTATTCACTTGTATTTGTTTTCATTAATATATTTGGTTTATGGTTCCTTATGTCTCATTAAATAGATAAAGAGTACCTAGCTTTTATTACAAGTAACCTCAAAAGAAGTAGAAGTTGGTCCATATCTGATGATATAAATGACTACAGAATTTGACATAAGAACTGATAGAAATTTCATGTTCACAACTAATTGATGTTTGTGAAGATTTCATTGTTTAAAAAGTGCTTTTGTAAATATGATCCCTTCTCATTCTTCTGCTTGTTTTATAGCCACTTCACATGGGTGAATTTAAGATTTCAAGAAGTTTATTGATTTCTTTAAGTCACACAGCCAAGAATTGTGAAATGGACAATCAAATGCTTGTCTTATTTAAAAACAAAAAACAACCACCACCAACAACAACAACAAAAACACTGTCACTCTTTGCACTGTGTACCACTGTTGTGTAGAGAGCAAAATGTGGGCCAAATGGAGAGTCGTTCCCCAATCCTGTTGTTCCTGTGTTAATGGCCATCTACCTGCAACATGTGTGGTCCCTAGTCAGCCCTCCAGCCCCAGTCAGTAGAGGGTAGAGGGAGAGTAGCTCCATCTGATCGCCTAGTTCAGAAAGAGAGAAGGTGGCTCAGTCAGCCATATCCCTCTCTCCCCTTCCGAGGGCCGCTGCTGTCCACAGAGAATGTGTGTTGTTGTCAGCTCCAAGGGCCAGGTATTTAGTCCAAGCTCTAACTGTGTGGGTGGATGTCTGCCCAAGTCCTGCACCTGCTCTGACTGGGTCAGTCAGTCTGGACTGGGGGTTCTAACTTACGAATACTATTTGTCTACATTTGAATACGTTCTCCGTAATCAGATTTGGTGGCGGGAACTGCAATATTCTATTCTCCCAACTGCCAAATTCCTCAGAATTGGGGCACAAAGAAGTATTTAGTTCTGGGGGATCTTTTTGAGCCTCAAGAGATGATGTGTGAATGAACCTGAATCCTCTTACCTAATTTAGACTTGGTGAGGAAAATGGCCTTTGGTAGCCCGTAACTCCTATGACACTAGTATCTAACCTGTAATTACAAATGTTGGCTCTGGGAAGGTTTCCTCCACTGGTTCAAAAGTAGGTCAGCAAAAGCTCACAGTGATTGAAATAATTTGAGGGGAGAAAGATTATATTCAAATGATCCTTAAAACGAAGATAATCCATTAACTCAGCTGACCCATTTAAGGAAGTTTTGGGGATGAGATATGACGACACCAGTACATGAATATTTTATAATATCATCTCGAGTTCTGTGTCGGGGTCAGAGTTTAAAAGCATGGAGCTTTTTGAAAACGAACTAGGCATACCCATGCATCCTGTCATTCCCAAATCAGAATATGGAAAAGCAAGGAGAATATGCTTACATTCAACATGTATTTGCCAGTGGCAGTTACAGGTAGCAAGCTGAAAGAGGAAGAAAAATATATCAGAAATGTCTTGAGCACAAAGAGCTTATTCATTGAGAGGAAATCTGGCGAGCACGTATAATTCTAAAATATGAGTTAATGGTATGTTTTGTCTTTTAAATTGTACAAAGCACTGTGGAGACTTGGAGGGGGCTACTGCTGCTGTTTTTGGCAGTGGAGGTGCAGGGGTTAAGGACGCAGGGTGGAAGTGGCATTGGGGACAAGCCCCGAAGTCCAGATGTTCTGCATGAATACAAGTATGGAGGAGATCTTTCCCATAGATTCTAGTATGGCAAAACAAGCTGTTACAGAGGCTCTCAGAACATAAAAGGACCACCAATCCAGACCTGTGGCATTATGAATCAAAACAAGAATGGCCCCATGTTGTGGAGCCTACAGTTCATGAAGGGAATGACAAGCAAGGCTTAGCTGGGGAGATGGGGTCCAGTTCACTAAGGACATTAAATATCAAGTTAAAGAGTTTGGGCTGTATATTGTTTACACAAATGGAGAGCTATTGAGGGGTTGGGGGGCAGGTTTGTGACAAAAATCAGTGGTGTTCCTGTAAAAATAAATAAAATACTATTAACCTAGCAAGAGTGCATAAGAATAACTCAGACAAGAGAGAGGCCAGCAGCGAGGTTGTGGCACGTAGCTCAGGCTGTGAAAATGCAGGCATGGAATGCCTCACTGGCAACCAGGCTGGAGAGGAGAAGACCACAGTAAGGTGGTGCAGAGGGAACTGGAGAGGGACCACCGGCAAGGAGACCGAGTGTGAGGGAGAAGTGAGTGATGGGAGAGGGGAGAGGAAGGGAAGCCCCTCGCCAAGTATATCATTGTGGTTTACCTTCTCTTTCCTGTCAGCATTTAAACTACACAGATACACCAACAGCTGAAAAGCAATGTCTAAACCTCCTCCCTAAATTAATTAAATATCATGACTGGTCCCTAATTTCAAGAGGCCCAAGGGACCTAACAACCTAACATTCCCCAAGGGAAAGAAACCCAGTGTCTTCCTGAGGAGCTGGTCATAAACGTGCCCGGCGTCCTGCCTCCTCAGCAGGGACTCTGTCCTCGTGCCCGTTCTTCACTTACCAGTTCAGTATGTACTTGAAGAGTCAGCAAGAGACGGTGGACGTTGGTACCTTCAGGTCCCCCAAGAGCTGTTGTACTTCACTTATTATAGGTGTCCACATAACTCTGCTCACATTACAGTTGGACCTACACTGGAGGATTGGATCTCACAGACTCCTGGCATTGTATTTCTTTATGTAAATTTGTCAGGCACAGTGGTTTACCACGTGATAAAGCTGCCAGTTCCTTTGTCATCAAGTAACAAATTAGTTCCTTATTTGTTTTCCAAAGAAGGCAAAAGAAACTGCAACAAGCAATTCCTAGCACACAGACGGCGCACTGACCCAACCACTGAAGGTCTCCTTTACCGTCTTGCATAAAAAAGGGCATCCTACTAAAGGAACCTTCTCCAAATATGTTGCAAAAAAGCAAAGTGGTCAGAGCAAGCTTAATATTGATCATCCAACACAAGAATCGACTTCTTGTCTGCTCACTGGTCACTGAATTTCATTTTTTTTTTAGATTTCCCAAAGCCAAATAGCTGTTATTATTAATAACAGTGTAATGTAGTTAAGGTAAATATTATTAATTTGAGTTCATAGAGCATAAATCTGAGACCCACGGTTGTTCAGTAACTGGTACAACAACTTACAGATGGGACATTCCCTGATTTATTTAAAAACAAGTTTAAAATTTCATTTTTAAAATTCTCTATTCTTCTCATTGCATCGATTTGTTGACTCACATCACTGGTGATTTTCTTCCACATTTGTAAAGATTCCTCACAAGAGAAAGGAAGATATGCTCGCTTCGTTTCCAAGAAAGCATAGATGAAGCATAGAAGAATAATCTGAAGTTTCTTTCATTATGTTATGACATTGGAGTTGACCTTCAAAAGCAGAGTGCTGGTATTTGTAAAAGGCAGAGAGACCAGGAACTTAGGTGTCTAGAATGCTCTTATTTTGCGTACCAGAGAATGGGAACATGCATTACTTACACTACAAAAACCCTCCCTCAGTTACACGAAGAGCAGAATCTTTCTGATAATAGGATTTGTGGTCCCATTATCTCTGAAGGGACTGGAATAAAAGCTGCAATTTAGAAAAAAATGAATAACTAGTTACAATGAGCTGGGCATGATGCCCAGTGGAAAAGTACATCCAGTCCTATCCAAAGAAGACGCTTTATACTCATGCGCTGATACTGTCTTTTTCTCTCTCTCTTCACTCAAGTGATAAAAGAGAATAATTTGTACTCTTAAAGAACTTCGTGGTACCTGTGAACAAAAATGTTTTTAGAAGAGGCATTTCTTTATAAAGTGAAATAAGATTCACCTTTGAATGACTTTCTGGGTTTTTTAAACCCTCTCTTCAATGGGGAGAAAGGGGAAGTTATGTGAAGGCTAAAGAATGAGGATTTTCTTTCTTGATTCAGGTCATGACAAATTAATATTTTTGTTAGCTATGGGAAAATTTGTTTAAAAACATTCCTCTTTTCCCCTTCTCCTTCCTCCTCCCCTCCTCCTCCTTCCTCTTCTTCTTCCGTTTCTAACTTTAATAGAAATCCAAGTTACTTGTGTGACATCATATCTCCTCTCCACAGCACACTCTTCTCGTTTTAAGAGCTGACCATTTAATAAATCTCAGACTTTGGAAACAATTCCTTTTAATTTTGCACGTGTGACAGGGATTAATGCATGACAGTCCAACGAAAGCTTTGTGTTTTCCCCAGGACTCATGAATCAAACAACAGGATGACTTTCTAGAGCCATTCTTCCTGCAGCGGCAAATGAGTGGGGCATTTTGCTCAGGGACAATCTGTCTTGAACCCTCCAGCCCTCCGCGGTCACACGACCCTCATCAATAGATGTCTGGAGTCCAATTGAGTGTGGTGGCAAACACCAACACCTCATTTTGATGAAAGAGCCCTACAATGCCATTACCAAGGGTGATGTTTTAACAGCAAATCAGGCATATCACTCTTATCTAAAAAATTACTAATCTTCCATCAATGGTGCATCACCTGCCTTGGGAGTACATATGAAAACCCCTTTGTGCTAAAAACAGTTAGCATCCTTAAAATTGTGACCAAAATGCATGCCTTGATATCCGGCAGCTGCTGACTCTGATCGAGTCCTTGTCTGTGCTTATCTTTTCACAGGAGCAAATTTTCAAGTTTATATATGGCAGCAGTCCTAAATCAATCATGGGTCTTGGCTTCTTGGCTTCTCAGTGCATGATAGTTATATGAAAATCCTTTCACAGAAACCTGGGATGGCAGAAGACAAGGACATTTAGTAAGTAGGAAGAACGAAAGAATTCACTTGGAAATATATATATATATATAAATATATATATATAAATATATATATATTTATATATATATATATAAATTTTTTTTGATAAAGCTATCCAATGCTTGTTGCACAGAAGAAAGCATAGAGATTTGGCTCTTTTTGAAGAAGTAGATACCCAGAATTTGGGGGAAAATCAGAAATACAAAATAAGTTTGTGATGCCTAGACCGAGGTCAAAGCATTAAAAAATATATTTTATTGGTTTCTCATTGCTAAATTCATAGAATGAAGAAAGGGAAGGATGTAAGTACATACTCTTTTTTTTTTTAAAGTTGGAAAACAACACAGAATTTGAGTAGAAGACAAATAACATTTAAATGATCATTTCCTTCTTGGAGAAGACAAAAACATTTAGTGAAATATACAGGACACAAACCAACCTTAAAAATCATGAAAAGTACATATACCTAAAATTTTACCATCAACAAGAATTTACTGGATACCCAGTAGGTTTAAGACATTATCTTTGGCTTCTGCCAGGAAAAATAATATGAAAAAAGTGCTGTAATTTCCAAGGTTACAAAAGCCTGAGACTCGAGTCCAGATGTGCTGTCACTAGAGTAAGCAAGTGATCACATTATCTCCAAATTTTTATTTCCTCACATGATAATTGAGAGCAATGTTTATCTAATAGAGTTGTTGTGAGAATTAAAACAATCTATCATTTATTTTATTGATTTAATGAACACCTATGGAGCACTGTCCGCATTATGGCAAATTCTTGAATTCAGAATAATATGGTTGATAAAAAAAGAAAAAACTACCCCCCTCAAGTGACTTAAATTCTGGTGGGAAAGATGGACATTAACCAATATGAAGTAGTAAAATAAAGGTATAGGAGGCAACAGATAATGCTAAGTACTATAATAAAGTAGGTGCTGGGGATAGGAAATGTTTGGTACTATGAAATTTTATGTAGGGTAGCCAGGGAAGGCTCCATAGAAAAATGTGAATTTTGGGTAAAGGCACAAAGTTGTTGAGGAAACAAGTCAGGTGGGTGTTTGAATAAAGAACATGGTAGGGAAATGGTTTCCTGAAGTGGAAACAGGTCTAGTGTGCTCAAGAAAGTGCAAGAAGGCTGGTGTAGCAGGAGAAGTAGATAGGGTCTGGACATGATGTGGGCTGGTCATGTACGTGTCAGTCCACCAGAAGATAGAATTCAGGTTCTTTTTGTTAGTGAGAAGCCACTGGGGGGTTTTAAGCAGAAGACACATGCCACCATCCCCCTGACTACTGTGTATTTAGGACTCTAGGAGCAGGAGTGGAAGCAGGCTATTGCAACAATGTAGGAAGGAGGTGCCAGACTAGAGCTCGTACTAAAGAAGGTGAGAGATGGTCAGAGCAAGCAGGATTCTATGGCAGATGGACATAGAGTGTGTGAGACCAAGGGATATAGAATAACCCATGGCTTTTTGGACAGAACAACTGGAAAACCTCACTCACCAATAACCAAAATGAAGAAGCCTGTAGGAAAAACAGGTTTGGGGCAGAATGTCATGAGCTCTGTTTTGGACATGTGAATTGTGTTCTACCTATTTGTTATAAAGTGACATGTTGCACAGGTAAAGACATGAATATACAGTTCAGGGGAGAGGTATAGAAACTAGAATTTGAGTATCCTCTCATCCCATATAGATGCAGTTTAAAGCAATAGGTTTGGATAAGATCATTAGATACATATCAAGAGATTATGTCAAATAATTGGGTCTATGAGTATCTTACCTGTTGGAGATCAGGAGAAAAGATATTTTAGCAGAGGAGGCTGGAAGGAGCAATCAGGATTCGAAGAAAAGCAACAGAGTTTGGGGTTCTGAATGCCAATTAAAAAAAATCTAGGAGGAGGGAGTCATGAAGTTTTATATTTGCATTATCACTTGTAGGTGAAATAAGATGAAATTGAAAGATAATCACTGACTCAATGACCTGGATGTATAAGAGATTCTGTTGCAATTTTCTTTCTGTTAGCATGGCAGATAAAATAACTCTACCTGTTTATTTAGTGTAGTCCTTCTCAAAAAGTTTGCTCCCATGACTCTTTTGAGAATACATTGCTTCCTATAATTCCAACTGGTTGAGTTGGAGTCCATTGGACCATGGGTTAATAGCAAACTGTGAGTGGGCTGGTCAGTTTATTTCTCCAGGAATTTAGAAATCCCCATGTTTAAGGGACTTTAAGTAAGGAGAGATAAAAGTAAACTGGAAATGATGTGGAGAAGGGAGGAAACAGGTTTCAGAAGTGGGAGAAAAACCTAGATTAATTTAAATGTATTGCATTTGAGAGGAGACATCCACAAAATTCCTCACAGACGCTGGGTCAGGTACTGGAAGTCACAGCATGAACACAATTTTAGTGAAACTCATAAGAAGCAAATGGGAAAAAAGGCCCCAGTTATAAGAAGATCTAGAAATTTTAACCTTGAGATTACATTTTAAAGCAGCCCTAGGCTTTTGGTGCCCACAGACAAGCGTCATAGGATCCCAGGACGGGGGTCAGAATGTGACTTCGCTGTCTTGTAAAATTTTGAAACCACCTCACTAGAGGGGATGAGGAGAAAGGTATAGACCAAAATAATTTTGGAAATTAGTCAAGTCTATAAAACTAAGTAAAATACATTCTATATCAACACTGGACTCTGGTTGATGAGGCTGTTCCCACAGGGGCACCAGCTAACAATTCCGGTGCCACAGGTGCCCACTACACCAGGACAGCTATACAGATGATTGGTGTTTGGTGGAGGCCAGATCTCTCAGTGTCCAAGTGAAAGCATACAGCGAGGAAGCGGGAGGAGGCTGGAGTGATCTATGCGACACAGGTTGAATTATACAACAATAACAAGTAAATTGTCTTATTTCTACCACGTTTCTTTATGCTCTCCAATTGCTCTACCTCTTTCATGGTTTGTTTGATCTCTCCTCATCCCTTTGGACTTCTTAAAATTGATTTTTCCTGTTCAGTTGTCCTCTAGTACTTTGGATTTTATGAACTCCCTTTCTATAATTTTATTTTTGAAATCCAAAAATCATCATTATTTCTACTTTTCTTCCCAATATTTTGTTCAGCACTTTATCTTGGTTTTATATACTATCGTTATATACTATCTTTACCAACATTTTATATGTTATCTTGTATGTTTTCTATAACCTCTAAAATTAGATGTTAATAGTATATCTTCTTTGGAGAGATGTCTTTTTAGGTCTTTCACACACACACACACACACACACACACACACACACAAACAAATTTTAAAGATATACTTATTTATTTTAGAGAGACAGAGAATGAGGAAGAGTGGGGAGGGAAGAGAGAGTCCCAAGTAGACTTCATGTCCAGCATAGAACCCTATGGGAATCTTGACCTCATGATCCTGAGATCATGAACAGAGCCAAAATCAAGAGTCAGTTAAGAGCCTGCCAGGTGCCCCTTTCACCTATATTTTGAGTGACTTATTTTCTTATAGTTGAGTTTTAAGTGTTCTTTGTATATTTTCAGTACAAGTCCCTCATCAGATATACGTTTCGCAAACATTTTCTCTCAGTCTGCAGCTTGTCCCTTCATTCTTTAATAGTGTCTGTGTCAGAGCACAAATTGTCTTGGCGTTATATGTAAAAACTCATCACCAAATCCAAGGTCACTTAGATTTTTTTTCCAAAAGTTTCATAGCTTTTTCTAATTCAGTGTCAAATTGTTTACAAGCCTTCAGTGTAAATGCTATTGTGTCGTGGAAATTCAGCACAAGTTTGATCCAACATCCATTGTAGTAAGCTAGAAGGTTACAAGAGAATTGGAGCATTTAGTGCAAGGCCACACATATGGAAAACAGGCATCTTACGCTTGCAGAAATCACTGAAAGGCAGAACAGAGTCAGCAGAAGCAAAAACTCAAAAACAGAAGCGATTAGGAACCAGGTAAACTCTATGAAGGAATCCCCAGAAATACTGAGATCTTATTGAGTCTCCCTTTATTTGAGGAATGGACATTTGAAGAGATTTAATTTGAATCTGAAAAAACAAGGTGACACTGACATGCAGTAGAGTGACAAGTGGACCTTCTCTTTCTTGTAGTTATTGTTACCAAAATAGGACCACTATGAAGGCTTTCCAGAATCTTCCTTTTATTTTACTGAATTAGAAACCATCATAGAGAAACTGGGTTGGAGAGCTAGGAATGCAATAAAATCCCAGATGGCCAAAATCATGTCTTTTTCCTTGTTACATTACATAGATAGGTACTAAGTAATTGTTTGTTAAATTTCTGCTCCTCAAATCCATGAGGAAAAAAAAAATGGATCCTATAGAGCAGACCTTTAGTAACAGCAAAAAGGAATCTGTTTTAGTACATCTTACCATAACTTTCCTGGAAAAATACAATTTTCAATTATAATGTAATCTTATCTACAGTAGAATTGTTAGATCACCATTACTAGCAAATGTTGGCTACTTTAGGAAAATGAAATCATAACATGTCTTTAAGTTAAGATTCATTCAGGTCTTGGGTGCCTGGGTGGCTCAGTGGGTTAAAGCCTCTGCCTTCAGCTCAGGTCATGATCTCAGGGTCCCGGGATCAACCCCACATCGGGCTCTCTGCTCAGTGGGGAGCCTGCTTCTCCATCTCTCCCTGCCTGCCTCTCTGCCTACTTGTGACCTCTGCCTGTCAAATAAATAAATAAAATATTTTTTAAAAAAAGATTCTTTCAGGTCTTTATTCCTCTAGTAAGTATGCTGCTCACCAGGATATCCGGTGCCCACTTTTACTGTAAGAGCTCTATCCACCGGCACACACCTAGCTAAGCCACACTGCCCACAATTCTATTTATCTACAAGCATGTCTCTAGGAGCAAACTCGAGGACCACTTATGAACAGGACAGATTCAAACAGAAGACACCAGACATTAACAGAGATAAACACACCCTCGTGTTTCCCTTCTGGTATGTGATGCTATACAAAGAACAAATACCTTATGTTTATGTTTTCAGAGCCTTTTTACAAAGCACTTTCACATAAATGATCTCATTTATCTTTATATTTGAAGTAGGGAAAGCAAATGTTTTCCTGTTTTTTAAGATAAGGAAACATAAGCAAAACGACTATTTGGCTTAGCCAAGGTCACATGGTTGATAGATCCTAGAACAAAATCCCCAGTCCCTATCTGTTTTTGCACTATGTTGCTCTGCTTCAAACAAACATGAAATTGCTAAGGCTCACAATAAGAAATGCTGCTCACCAGGATATCCGGTGCCCACTTCAGTGAGGTCACTTAGCAGCTTCCAAAGACTCATCTGCTTTAGAGGGTGCTGTGTACTTTTTTGAAAAGAGTCAACAATGATTTAAATCATGGCAAAACTGTTGGTAGAACACCACTTTAAGGTGGAGCATGAAAGTCTCAAAATTCTTGAGCAACAGAAAGTTACTTAATATTCATAGACACACAGTGAAATATTCTACAGAACAATAATTAATAGCATCATGACAATGTGTCATGTTTTATTAAGTAAAAACTATTTTGACTTGCTTTTAATACCCAGATTTATATATATTGATGGGTAGGATGATTCATAATGCCATTTTACTATGGAACTACCCAAGTTTCACTTCAGATTTTAAACTAAACAATTAATTTTGTCTATGCGCACCCTCTCTGAACAGACTGACATGTATTTGTCATTTATTCTAATTATACATGCAAAATAAGTTGCAGACGGCAATATCATCGAGCTGTGTGCTTACTGTTTAATATTTATAGGGTTCCAGCAATGATTAGGCAGTACTTACAACAAAATCCCTGCTTCTCCAGGCACATAAATTCTGGTGTTATGATGGACTTTGTAGTCAAGACACCTGTTTCATACTTACCAGCAGGTTAGCTCTGTGGATATGCAAACCCGCTATGCTGCTGAGCCCCAAGGTCATGGATTTGCTCCCCCTGTTATACAATTAACACTGCTTTGTGCTAGAGCCATGAGCTGCGCTAGCAACTCCAGCCAACTATCTGAACAACACACTCCCCTGGTCCTACGGGCAGGGCAAGATGGATGCGAGATGGTGAATGAATCAGTAGAAACTCAATTTCACTACTGGAAAAGGAGCTCAAAGAATTCATGCTCCTGACAAATCCTTAGCATGTGTATAAAAACTCATTCTAAAAAACAAAACAAAACAAAAACTCCTTATCGCCCTGTCTTCATTGATTACCATATTCATTCTGAGTATTTTGGCGCTGAAAATTTTATTTTTACTTTCCGTTGGTACTAAACCTCATCTGGTCTTCATCTTGATGATGCACCCGCTCCCTAGTCTCTGACAGCCTCAGGGTTGGACCTCTGAGGCCCTTCTTCAGGGGCTTTGAAGCTGAGATGATGGCTGATCCATGCTCTCTTGGAGACTAACCAGCAACAGGACTGGGGTTGGAGCCACCTGTGGCCAGTTTGTATTTTCCCCTGTGGGTCAGATAAGCTCTGGCGGTCCCTGTGTAGACACAGAGAAGAATCAGGCAGGTATGCTCAACGAGTCAAAGATGGAAAGAGCTGAGATCACCTATGATGCCCCGATTTTGCCCTAAAGTCTGGCCACTTCCTCTCAAATTTGTTCAAATTAATGCAGGTATGACAATTCTAAGCAAAAGACATCAAATGGGGGGGGGGGGGGGGGGGGGGGAATCATCCCAACTTGAATCAGTAGTTAGATATTATTCTACGGACTTTTCTAAAGTCATGAGACTTGTTTTTAGTTGTGAATTGGGGAAATAATTTCATTGTCTTAAAATTGAATTTGGCAATCTTCAAGAGTAATTAGGAGATTTTCCTGGGAAGTGAGAACTGCTGTGTCAGCAAATCAGCATCAAGCCACGAGTAAGAAATTCCTCCTGGGACAGGCCCAATGTGCTTAACGTTTTTCCTAGGCTTAGAAGTTTCTCGAGAAATCACAGTTTCTGAGGAATCAACATCAAAAGATGCAGTCTGGCATACCAGTTGGGTGGACTTTGAATTCTAGAGCTCTAATATCCTATTATTCTCCAAAAATCAGCTTCACCTCAGTAGAAATTCCACGTCAAAAATGAATAAACACTTTCTTGGAAATACAAATACAAATGACATTCGATCTTAGCAAAAAAAACCCAAACAAACCAATAAGCAAACAAATAAAAAACTCCCCC
This sequence comes from Mustela nigripes, assembly GCF_022355385.1. Taxonomy (NCBI): domain Eukaryota; kingdom Metazoa; phylum Chordata; class Mammalia; order Carnivora; family Mustelidae; genus Mustela; species Mustela nigripes. The sequence continues at coordinate 145,637,551 of NC_081561.1, read as the reverse complement.
ACTATTTTAGATTATTTCTTAAACAAATATTTTTCCCACTACTTCTATCTTCTACGTATTATTAAAAATTATTTTCCTCTCCTGACCTCACCCTACCTTATTCAGAATACTGGTTCCTTTTAATGTTGATTTAGTCCCAAGTGTAATGTTTTATGTCATTTGAATTTCTCACATTCAAAATGTCCAGGTACAAGGGGGGAAAAAATCACTAGAGGACTTCAGATAAATCCTCCATGAGAAGGTTTTCCTGTGTCAACGGATGTAGAAAGAGAGCTGCCCCTGTTGTTTTGCAAACAATGAATCTTCTCCATCCTATAAATAATGGAAAGGGAAGTCTCAGAAAGGATTTTTCTAATTCGGCTAGCTTCAGGCTACCTACCCAGCATGCCTTCTTGTTTACAACTGCAAGTACAAATGTATGATATTTTTCCCCCTTTTCACTCAAAACATTAGCTTTTTGGCTTATAGAATTAACCTCTGCCATGCATCTATGCTGTTTGCTTGCTGTTGCTATTTTAAACACTGAATCTGTTTTGTGCTTTTTACCATAAGCCTCTTAGAGCGTTATATAAACTGCTACTCCATGAACTCTCCTTTAATCTCACATAAGGTAAATGTTAAATTCTCACCGAAATTTACGGATGGACAAAGGGAAAGTTATAAGCATTCAACAGAAGGTGAGTATTCTATATGAAACATTTTGAACATCGATAATCATATTAATCATGGTTCTAGCTTCTGAATATGCCCAATGATACAACCACGTGACCACAAGCATCTAAAAGAAGCCCCCTCCCCCTGCGCCTATCCCCCCCCCGCCCCCCACCACCCCATCCCCAAGCCCTGACCGCCTCCCACCTGCCAAGGAGTTCTCCTGGGAGTGCATAGTCCACAGGGTTCAGGGCTAGACCCCAAACACCCCAGGGACAGCCCTTGTGCCCCAGAGCCTGCGGGAATTGTTCAAGCTAGTTACCCATTCCTCAGTAAAACCACAGAAACCACAGTAAGGCTTTCCCCAGAGCTCTACCCTTCTCTGCCTCCTACCGGACAGGAGCTTTCTCATAGGTCTCTCCCCGACATGGTACGCCCTCTCTTTTGGGAAACTTTGAGTAATAAACTACTTTTTCAATAGAAATAATTTCCTCATCTGTTGGCCTTACAGTCTATTTTTAAAAGAAGGTCCCCTTTGGAGACCCAGGGCTTCCATCCTTATTTCTACTTCATTATTGCCTTTCTTCTTCTTTTTTTTTTTTAATTTTTTATTTCTTTTCAGCATAACAGTATTCATTGTTTTTGCACCACACCCAGTGCTCCATGCAATCCATGCCCTCTCTAATACCCACCACCTGGTTCATAACAATTTTTTTGGTTTGAATTATTCAGGTTATGTGATTCACCTGTTAACCCATTACTACGTCTACACAGGCGATGGTACAAAAGTATGACAGCAGTTCAGAGATATAGTTGTACCCCCAAGCCAAGAAATGGAATCAAATAACCCTTCCACATCACCATTGGTTCCAAGATGCTGAGATTTAGTCAAGACTTGAAAATATGTTGATACTCCTATTTGTAAGGCTAAAATAATTCTGTTTGCTTTGCAATTCCTTCTCTGTCTCCATTTTTTTGGGTTTTATGTAAATTTTGCTGAAAGAAATCTGATGTATATGTTCTGGGGAGTCTAGGAGGAAGCAAACATGTAAATGTTGTAGGCAAAAAAGAATTTTTTTGTGTTCATATTTTTGGAAAACTATCTGCATTTTTTTTTTTTTGGTGCCCCCGCCAATGTAGATTTAAATACTGCTCAATGACTTTGATGGAACTCTAACTCTTCAAAGCCCAAGTGCATTTAAAAATGAGATGACATTGTTGCTTAGGTCCCATACTACTCGATCAGCAGCCTTCAGTAATCTTATAAGGACCAAGTGGTCTCAGATGCTGTGTTCAAATTTTCAACCAAATCAGAACACTTAGTTTGCAATGTCATGAATAAAGCGTCCGCTCTACTGGGGTCACTGATCTTCCTGGTCCACATCACCTTCATTTTGTGCTGTGCTCTCTAGGACACTGCAACTTACTTTCACGTACATTGAATGTCTACTTATTAGGAGAAGGGATCTATGTGAATGCACCATGTAGTAAATCACTTCTTAGTATTGAGACCAACTCAACATAATTGTGAACACTTACAGCGATTTTTTAAATTAATTTATTTATTTTCAGCATAACAGTATTCATTAGTTTTTCACCAGACCCAGTGCTCCATGCAATCCGTGCCCTCTATAATACCCACCACCTGGTACCCCAACCTCCACCCCCCCCCACCACTTCAAACCCCTCAGATTGTTTTTCAGAGTCCATAGTCTCTCAGGATTCACCTCCCCTTCCAATTTACCCCAACTCCCTTCTCCTCTCTAATATCCCTTGTCCTCCATGATATTTGTTATGCTCCACAAATAAGTGAAACCATATGATAATTGACTTTCTCTGCTTGACTTATTTCACTCAGCATAATCTCTTCCAGTCCCGTCCATGTTGCTACAAAAGTTGGGTATTCATCCTTTCTGATTGAGGCATAATACTCCATAGTGTATATGGACCACATCTTCCCTATCCACTCGTCCGTTGAAGGGCATCTTGGTTCTTTCCATAGTTTGGTGACTGTGGCCATTGCTGCTATAAACATTAGGGAACAGATGGCCCTTCTTTTCACGACATCTATATCTTTGGGGTAAATACCCAGGAGTGCAATTGCAGGGCCATAGGGAAGTTCTATTTTTAATTTCTCGAGCAATCTCCACACTGTTCTCCAAAGAGGCTGCACCAACTTGCATTCCCACCAACAGTGTAAGAGGGTTCCCCTTTCTCCAAATCTCCTCCAACATATGTTTCCTGTCTTGTTAATTTTGGCCATTATAACTGGTGTAAGATGATATCTCAATGTGGTTTTAATTTGAATCTCCCTGAGGGCTAGTGATGATGAACATTTTTTCATATGTCTGATAGCCATTTGTATGTCTTGATTGGAGAAGTGTCTGTTCATATCTTCTGCCCATTTTTTTTTTATACGATTGCCTCTTTTGTGTGTGTTGAGTTTGAGGAGTTCATTATAGACACTGGATATCAACCTTTTGTCTGTACTGTCATTTGCAAATATCTTCTCCCATTCCGTGGGTTGCTTCTTTGTTTTTTTGACTGTTTCCTTTGCTGTGCAGAAGCTTTTGATTTTGATGAAGTCCAAAAAGTTTATTTTCACTTTTGTTTCCTTTGCCTTTGGAGACATATCTTGAAAGAAGTTGCTGTGGCTGATATCGAAGAGATTACGGCCTATGTTCTCCTCTAGGATTCTGATGGATTCCTGTCTCACGTTGAGGTCTTTTATCCATTTTGAATTTATCTTTGTGTGCGGTGTAAGAGAATGGTCGAGTTTCATTCTTCTACATATAGCTGTCCAGTTTTCCCAGCACCATTTATTGAAGAGACTGTCTTTTTTCCACTGTATATTTTTTTCCTGTTTTGTTGAAGATTAATTGACCATTGAGTTGAGGGTCCATATCTGGGCTCTCTACTCTGTTCCACTGGTCTATATGTCTGCTTTTATGACAGTACCATGCTATCTTGGTGACCACAGCTTTGTAATAAAGCTTGAAATCAGGTAACGTGATGCCCCCAGCTTTATTTTTGCTTTTCAACATTTCCTTAGCGATTTGGGGTCTCTTCGGATTCCATACAAATTTTGGGATCATTTGCTCCAGCTCTTTGAAGAATACCAGTGGAATTTTGATCAGAATGGCATTAAAAGTATATATTGCTCTAGGCAGTATAGACATTTTAACAATGTTTATTCTTTCGATCCAAGAGCATGGAATGGTCTTCCATCTTTTTGTGTCTTCTTCAATTTCTTTCATGAGTGTTCTGTAGTTCCTCAAGTACAGATCCTTTACCTCTTTGGTTAGGTTTATCCCCAGGTATCTTATGGTTCTTGGTTCTATAGTAAATGGAATCAATTCTCTAATTTCCCTTTCTGTATTTTCATTGTCAGTGTATAAGAAAGCCACTGATTTCTGCACATTGACTTTGTATCCGGCCACGTTGCTGAATTGCTGTATGAGTTGTAGTAGTTTGGGGGTGGAGTCTTTTGAGTTTTCCATATAAAGAATCATGTCATCTGCGAAGAGAGAGATTTTGACTTCTTCATTACCAGTTTGGATACCTTTTATTTCTCTTTGTTGTCTGATTGCTGTTGCTAGGACTTCTAATACTATGTGGAACAAGAGTGGTGAGAGTGGGCATCCTTGCCGTGTTCCTGATCTCAACGGGAAGGATGCAAGCTTTTTCTGATTGAGGATGATATTTGCTGTGGGTCTTTCATAGATATATCTGATGAGGTTCAGGAATGTTCCCTCTATCCCTATACTTTGAAGCATTTTAATCAGGAACAGATGCTGGATTTTGTCAAATGCTTTTTCTTCATCAATTGAGAGGACCATGTGGTTCTTCTCTCTTCTCATGTTAATTTGTTCTATCACATTGATTGATTTGTGAATGTTGAACCATCCTTGTAGCCCAGGGATGAATCCCACCTGATCATGGTGGATAATCTTTTTAATGTGCTGTTGGATCCTGTTGGCTAGGATCTTGTTGAGAATCTTAGCATCCATATTAATCAGTGATATTGGTCTAAAATTGTCCTTTTTGGTAGGGTCTTTGCCTGGTTTGGGTATCAGGGTAATGCTGGCTTCATAGAAAGAAATCAAAGGCTTCTGCACAGCAAAGGAAACAGTCAAAAAAACAAAGAGGCAACCCACGGAATGGGAGAAGATATTTGCAAATGACAGTACAGACAAAAGGTTGATATCCAGGATCTATAATGAACTCCTCAAACTCAACACACACGAAACAGGCAAACATATCAAAAAATAGGCAGAAGATATGAGCAGACACTTCTCCAATCAAGACATGCAAATGGCTATCAGACATATGAAAAAATGTTTATCATCATTAGCCCTCAGGGAGATTCAAATTAAAACCACATTGAGATATCATTTTACACCAGTTAGAATGGCCAAAATTAACAAAACAGGAAACAACATGTGTTGGAGGAGATGTGGAGAAAGGGGAACCCTCTTACACTGTTGGTGGGAATGCAAGTTGGTGCAGCCTCTTTGGAGAACAGTGTGGAGATTGCTCGAGAAATTAAAAATAGAACTTCCCTATGGCCCTGCAATTGCACTCCTGGGTATTTACTGCAAAGATACAGATGTCGTGAAAAGAAGGGCCATCTGTACCCCAATGTTTATAGCAGGATTGGCCACAGTCACCAAACTATGGAAAGAACCAAGATGCCCTTCAACAGACGAGTGGATAGGGAAGATGTGGTCCATATACACTATGGAGTATTATGCCTCCATCAGAAAGGATAAATACCCAACTTTTGTAGCAACATGGACGGGACTGGAAGAGATTATGCTGAGTGAAATAAGTCAAGCAGAGAGAGTCAATTATCATATGGTTTCACTTATTTGTGGAGCATAACAAATATCATGGAGGACAAGGACAAATATCATAGAGAGGAGAAGGGAGTTGGGGTAAATTGGAAGGGGAGGTGAATCCTGAGAGACTATGGACTCTGAAAAACAATCTGAGGGGTTTGAAGTGGGGGGGGGGGGGGGGAGGTTGGGGTACTAGTTGGTGGGTATTATAGAGGGCACGGATTGCATGGAGCACTGGGTGTGGTGAAAAAATAATGAATACTGTTTTTTTGAAAATAAATAAATTGAAAAAATTAAAAAAAAAAAAGATTATCCACCATGACCAGGTGGGATTTATCCCTGGGTTACAAGGATGGTTCAACATTCACAAATCAATCAATGTGATAGAACAAATTAACATGAGAAGAGTGAAGAACCACATGGTCCTCTCAATTGATGCAGAAAAAGCATTTGATAAAATCCAGCATCTGTTCCTGATTAAAATGCTTCAAAGTATAGGGATAGAGGGAACATTCCTGAACCTCATCAGATATATCTATGAAAGACCCACAGCAAATATCATCCTCAATCGGAAAAAGCTTGCATCCTTCCCGATGACATCAGGAACACGGCAAGGATGCCCACTCTCACCACTCTTGTTCCACATAGTATTAGAAGTCCTAGCAACAGCAATCAGACAACAAAGAGAAATAAAAGGTATCCAAATTGACAATGATGAAGTCAAACTCTCTCTATTCACAGCGATTTTTTAAAAATTGGACTAAACAATGTGGTTGTGAATTTTCATAAAGCTCATGTGTTTTTACAAATGTATTTTGCTCTCCTTTAACAGCACTGCTTTGAAGAAGCTAATAACGTGAAAGGCTTATCAACAGTTGCTTCTTTGGATTTTACCTCAGTAAATTTCATCCACTCACCCTTAACAGAAACTTTTTTTTTTAATTTTTTTTTAATTTTTTATAAACATATCTTTTTATCCCCAGGGGTACAGGTCTGTGAATCGCCAGGTTTACACACTTCACAGCACTCACCAAAGCACATACCCTCCCCAATGTCCATAACCCCACCCCCCTTAACAGAACCTTTAACAAATGCATCATAACTGTCATATTTATGGGTGATAGAACATAAACTGTAAGCACCAAATATCAGAGAAAAGACAACTTTATTTTAATTTGGCTATGGAGTGAAGACCAAAAGAAGTGAAATTTCCTTCTTCATAATGTTCTAAGTTTGGAAACTGGTAAGTCTTCTCGGTATTCAGGAGCAAAACGTCTTATCAAGAGTTCAAGAGCTCATTGCTTAATTTTCAGGAATGTTGTAAGACTTTTGTTTAACAGAAATTTATTAATAATCTCTACGTAATCTCTGCTGATTCATCTCTGTTTAATAATCCATCTCTGTGTGGAGTAGAGTCATGTTGGCCGGTCGACATCAGCTATGATGGGAGAATTCATACCACAGAAATCAGCAAATGCTGCAAGTCAGGGCTTGACTTGCTGTTTTGTTGATTGTCTAGACATAAGGACATGTGGAAAAATATCAATAAAGCAGATTACATTTGAAAGTACTTTCTGTCCATAGCCATTACATTATAAATGGCAAAAAATTTAAGTAGATGTTCCAGGATTCAGAACTATTTTCCAATTCAGAAAAGTAGTCTCTTCTATTACTGATGAACCAGTAAAGCTCTTCATACATCTTTGTTGTTTCACGTACACCTTGTTCATTAATGTAAATGAAAATCTTAACCAATATTCATGTCATGAATGCACTTGGTAGTCAATCACAACCATAGGTTGGCTATGAAAACACTTTTAACAGTTTTTTTTAAGACTTTTATTTATTTTATTGACAGATAGATATCACAAGTACGCAGAGAGGCAGGCAGAGAGAGAGGGTGGGGAAGCAGGCTCCCTGCTGAGCAAAGAGCCTGATGTGGGACTTGATCCCAGGACCCTGAGATCATGACCTGAGCTGAAGACAGAGGCTTAACCCACTGAGCCACCCAGGCGCCCCATGAAAACACTTCTAAAAAAATATCATTGGAAGCATTCTGCAAAATTCAATTTCCTGTATGAAATTTACAATAGGGTATTACATTATTTGTAAATTACTTGCTACACATCTTTGTTATCAGCAAAATTTATGATAAACTTATGCATCTGAATAGATCCATATGTACACATACTTTTTATTTGGGAGCTGGGTGTTAAACATTTACCTACAGACTACTGCCTATAGTAACCTGTGACATTTATCCTAGAAGATGAGACTGCTTTCAAGGGCCTTTCATGTGCCAGCCTTGTTTTACATGCTAAGATTATGTAGAATTGTACTGTCTTTTTCTGGTCAAATCCATTCTAGGTAGTAAAATTGTGTGTGAGAATCTTCAGATATTTAATAAAGCATATAAAACTGTGGCATCCCTAGGTAAAGGTCAAGCCTATGTAAGGACAAATCCACTGAAAACCCCTCTCCTTTCCACCCTGCAGTCTGCAGCCACTTAAAATAAATTTCCCAATGTGCTTTCAAATTGTGTTTAGCCACCAATATTGTTACTTTTATGGAATTTTTAATTTGTATCTTTAATATATAAGAACAGCTAAAACCAGGAAGATATTCTGTTTTCATCAAAATCCCAAATGGGACACATATTTCTCACTTCCTCGGAGACATATCTGGATAATAATTTAAGAACTCAGATGTAGCTACATGAACTTGTGTTATTTTTCAGAATATCAACAACCTTTGCAAAAACATTTATTACTGCTTGAAGATGGTGAATTATGCAGATCTTAATGTGTTAAGAGTTTTCAGCACTCTAAGTGGGAAGAGGATGGACAGGAAGTGACCGGTAATGCCCACCTACTTTGTGTTCCAAAGTCTTTACCCAAGGAAACAAAACCAAACAGCAATGAGGTGGAAGCAGAATTGGAGCAGATGGCACATGCCTCTAGAGGATTTATGTCCTTGCTCTGCAGTCCCTAAGTGGTGCCTGTAACATTCTCCCAGTCCCTAGGGTTCTACTAGACTTGAGAGAGAAACCAAACTCTTCCTCTGTCCTGAACTGGCACACTCAGTTTATGTCAGTCTTCTGGATGAAATCTTCAACACACGCTTAACAGGGAAATAGATGGGAAAGCATCGCATACAGAGAGTACCAGAGGTCCAGAAGGTGGAAGACATTCAGTGCTGTCAAACACCTAGGTTTTATGAATTGAGGAGCACCTGCTTTGGTTCATCTTTGAAGTCTAAGCTGCTTGGATTTCCCGCTCCCCACTCCCCACATAGACAATTCACCAGGTTTGCAACAAGAATGGCCTCTGTTCTGGTGATTTGATTACGTTGACCTTTGGTACTTAAAAAGAACAAAGGTGTACAGAGAAACTAGACAATATGGTGAAGGAAGAGCTACAGAATGCGGCATTGCTGATGATTTTCATGCAAGGACAGCATCGCTGCTTTCAAGGGTTTGTATAGTGAGGATGTGGACATCAGTTTGTTTTATGCTACTTAGAATCCCCTCCAACACACACACACACACACACACACACACACACACACAGAGAGTTTTTGCAATAATTTCAGAGAGAAATTTAAAATGGAAATTTGTTATCCAAAGGAAATGGTGCTTTAAAAAAATTCATTTTTCTATCTCCAAGCATATAACATAAAATACATACCTGGGGGGGGATTAATACCCAAAAATGTTCACTTTGAAACTTTAGAAAGAAAAGATGTTGTTCTAAAATCTAAATTCACTGCTTAAAAAAATATTGCATCCTCTATTGCGTGACTCCCAGCATAATAATTATCCATAGATATTGCTACCAAGAACACCAGGGTCCTTGACACTAACTGCCTTTCATTTTCCCTCCAAGGGGATATGGGATATGATGAATCTCCATATCACCTTCTTGTCTAGCCTAGAGTGCATCAAGGTTAGATTTTGTGAAAAGAATCAGTGTTTGATCAAATCTGAATAATACAGAATATTAGGGGTAGAGTTCTCATCTGTCTTAGTTTCTAAACATCCAATATTCACTTTAATAAACATGAGATCCAGGGACATAACATGTGACACATTTCAGTTGACCAGTAGGGCAGGATGCAGGTTGCCCAAAGGAGGGACCATGACTAGCCTTCAGCTTGAAGGAGAGTTGCCCAGAGGCCCCTGCATTCAGCCATCAGAGCCAGGGACTATGCCCACATCAGCAAGAACAATTTTAAGAGGGGGACAGAACTGTCTTTCCAATCAAACCGTTTCCTTGGAAGCAGAGACATTGACAACAGTGATTTTGCTCTTTTCTGCATTTGCAGTTAAAAGCAGAAGATTGGTTTCATTTTCTGTCTTAATTTGAAAAGCATAACACAGGACAAATTTTGGTTTCCAATTTTCATGTAGGCCATTATTTATGGAACTGAATTTTACCAAAATTCTCAGGTTTTTGGCCTTCACCACAAATTCCCCATATTCTAAAAGAAATGTTCTTTGGTCACCAGATCAGAGAAATAAGAGTCCTTCTTTATTGCTACTCCCCAGATGTTTTCCTGTCCTGCAAATGTATAAACCGTACAACTAAAGATCATCCATCTGGTGGAACAGCTGCTTCGTGCTCCTTCCAAAATCCAACCTTGGCCTGTGAGTTAGAGAACAGCAGCATAATTCCAGCAAGCAGGGGGTCTTCTCAGGTAGGGAAAGAGCTGTGGATTACACTGCTAATGGCGGTGACAATGATGGTCTTTAGCATGATAATGGCAAGTAATAGCATCCCTGAGGGCCAACCCAGAAGTGAAAACAGCATCACCCATTAAGATAATGTTAGTGTCCTCTCATTTAATGTGTGTGTGTGTGTGTGTGTGTGTGTGTGTGTGTAATTTAATACTGGGAATTATGCTTCATCCATTGTAGTATGGGTTAAACCTAATCTGCGTTTACACTGTCAGCAACAGGATCCATTTATATGATATTGATAACACAAGCATCTAACATGGAAGAGTTGATTTGTGAGAGTGTTGGGGAATAGGATTGAGTTCATTTGCCAATATTTATTATCTATCAACCTTGGTGGGCATTAAACTTGAGTATGCATGATAATCTTTAGCATAGACACATAAAACAGTTGGCACCCATTAAATATGCGGAGAAGCAATGCATCTGTCCACTCATGAGTGCTTTCCGCTATGGAAAGGGAGAATGTGAGCAGTGTGCGGTTTTACAAAGTACAAAACAGAGCTAGCTCTGATTCCCTATTCCACTTTCACCCAGCTTAACTAAGACTTTGAATAATGTTTACGTTTGTGAAAAATTTCTGGTCAACACTAATGGTTATTTTTCAGTTTACTGTTGAATTCTGCTAACTTTCTCTAGAAGGGCAAGAAGGAAAAAAAAAAAAAAAAAAAGCAAAGCAAAACAAAACAAAACAAAAGAAAAAACCAAAAACATAAAACAACTGTTTAAGTTGCATACACCCAAAGATGATTGGCTTCAAAAGCCAGACCCTAACATTTGTTTAAAAAATTGTGAACAGATTTAATTATACATGCCTTATCTCATTATCACCTCATTTAATGCTCAAAAATTGTGAAAAGTGTTGTAGGGGAGTATTTTTACAGGCTAGAAACAGTGTAAGTGAGACAAAGTAGTTACCCTGGTCTGGGCAGTGGCTCCCTGTAGATCTAGATCCCAGTCTTGGGGACTTTGACCCTGAGTAACTCCATGATAGTGCAGGAGCCCCCAGGCTGTCATTTCTGGAAACAGTATTTTACGGTGCACCAAATACATACATTGTGCCTTGAACATCTGATAAAAAGAAGCATTTAAAATGTGAAAGAGATAATGCATGTCAGTGACAAAGATAAATGAAACACTTTATTATAAAAGTGTAATGGGGTAAAAATGAAAATTTTACTTATTATTGCATAGCTCAATAACCTTGTTACAAAATCTTATTTGCTTACTGAGACCTTCTGCACCCCGACTGGGAAGACAGCGGTGGGCCAAACGAGGGTCATGGAGAGATGCCGAAGGAGGGCATGCAGCTCAGCCCTCCTCTCTGGCCTCTGATGCCTGAGCATGGCCACAGTGATGTCAGAAGAACAATTAAATAATTCAAACTCACTGAAGCCAGAAAATCTGCACAATCTAAAATCTTCAGTAGCTTCCAGGCTCTACAAAATCACTGAGGGCTTGACTTGTGTTCATCTGTAAAGTGAAGGATGTGTCTAAATAACTTTGTGGATCCCTGTAGATTTTATGTGAAATTGTGGCTTTTACACACAAGAGCTATGTTCCTCATAGCTCCCCTGTTCAGGGCTCCTTGGCCCTTATAGGAATTTAGTCCACTTGGCACATGGCCATGAAGATCTTGCTTTGCAAAATGCAAGTCTAATCATGTTGGCAATTTAAGTCTTCTAGTATCTATCCATTATTGTCAAGATAAAGGAAGACCAAATGCCTCAGTGCAATGTTATACCTCTGTGTCCTTCCAATCTGCCTCATGGATCTCTGTTCAGGCCATCACCAGCCTCTCCTCCACACATTCGTAGACTTGTCAGGGTCACCCACTAGAATGTGGCACATGGATGCTATGGTGCACTACAGAGGGACCATTCCAGAAGGAGACAGCTAAAGAGGGAACACAAGCAGGGGGAGTGGGAGAGGGAGAAACAGGCTTCCAGTGGAGCAGGGAGCCTGATGTGGGGCTCCATCCCAGGACCCTAGGATCATGACCTGAGCCAAAGGCAAACACTTACATTTGAGCCACCCAGGCTCCCCTTTGCCCTCTTCCTTTTAAATTGTTGGTAATCACACTTAATTCAAAGAATTGTTGTTTGAAATCAGCAAGCATGATGCCTTAGCTTTGTTTTTCTTTTCCAACATTTCCTTGGTGATTTGGGGATTTTAGGATTGTTTGTTCCAGTACTTTGAAAAATGCCGTTGGTATTTTGATCAGGATGGCGTTGAAAGTATAGCTTGCTCTGGGCAGCACAGAAATTTTAGCAATGTTTATTCTTCCTATCCATGGGCATAGAATGCTTTTCCATCTTTTTGTGTCTTCCTAAATTTCTTTCATAAGTGTTCTGTAGTTTTTAGAGTGTAGATTCTTTCCCCTTTTGGTTAGGTTTATTCCAAAGTGTCTTAATGATTTTTAGCTACATTACAAAGTTATGATCACCAAGACAGCATGGCACTGGCACAAAAACAGACACATAGATCAATGGACCAAAATAGAGAGCTCAGATGTGGACCCTCAACTCCCTGGTCAACTAACCTTCAAAAAGCAGGAAAAAATATTCAGTGGAGGAAAAAAGACAGTCAGTCTCTTCAATAAATGATGCTGGGAAAATTGGACAGTTGTATACAGAAGAATGAAACTAGACAATTTGCTTACACCATACACAAAAATAAACTCTAAATCATTGAAAGACCTCAATGTGAGACAGGAATCCATCAAAATCCTAGAGAAAAACATAGGCAGTAACCTCTTTGACATTGGCCAGAGCAACTTCTTTCCAAAGGCAAGGGAAACAAAAGTGAAAATGAATTTTTCGAATTCCACCAATATAAAAAGCTCCTGCATAGCAAAGGAAACAGCCAATAAAGCAAAGAGGCAGCCCACAGAATGGGAGAAGATATTTGCAAATGACACTACAGATAAAGGGCCGGTATGAAAGATCTATAAAGAACTACTCAAACTCAGTGACCAAAAAAAAAAAAAAAAAAAAAAACAACAACAAAAAAAAACAAATTACCAAGTTAAAAAATTGGCAGAAGACATAAACAGACACTTCTCCCAAGACATACAAATAGTTAACAGACACATAAAAAGTGTTATACATCTTGTTTCATTGATTCTTATTCTACCCACTTAAGCCCCCATGTTGCATCACCACTTCCTCATATCAGGGAGATCATATGATAGTTGTGTTTCTCTGCTTGACTTATTTCGCTAAGCATGATACGCTCTAGTTCCATCCATGTTGTCGCAAATGGCAAAAGATGGAATTGGGAGGGAGACAAACCATAAGTGACTCTTAATCTCACAAAACAAACTGAGGGTTGCTGGGGGGAGGGGGTTTGTTAGAAGGGGGTGGGATTATGGACATTGGGGAGGGTATGTGCTTTGGTGAGTGCTGTGAAGTGTGTAAACCTGGTGATTCACAGACCTATACCCCTGGGGATAAAAATATGTTTATAAAAAATAAAAAATTAAAAATTAAAAAAAATGTTATACATCATTAGCCATCAGAGAAATTCAAATCAAAACCACATTCTAACCACCAGTTAGAATGGCCAAAATTGACAAGGCAAGAAACAACAAATGTTGGCAAGGTTGTGTAGAAAAGGAAACCCTCTTAGACTGTTGTTGGGAATGCAAGTTTGTATAGCCACTTTGGAGAACAGTGTAGAGGTTCCTCAAAAAGTTAAAAATAAAGCTACTCTATGACCCAGACATTACACTACTGGGTATTTACCCCAAAGATACAGATGCAGTGAAAAGAAGGGCCCCAGACACCCCAATGTTCATAGCAGCAATGTCCACAACAGCCAAACTGTGGAAGAAACCGACATACCCTCAACAGACAAATGGATAAAGATGTGGTCCGTATATACAATGGAATATTGCTCAGCCATCAGAAAGGATGAATACCCACCATTTTCAACAAAATGGATGGTACTAGAAGGGATTAATACTAAGTGAAATAAGTAAGCAGAGAAAGATAATTATCATACAGCTTCACTTATTTGTGGAACATAAGGAATAACATGGGGGACATTAGGAGAAGGAAGGGGGGATGAAATGGGAGAAGTCAGAGGGAGAGATGAAGTACTCTCTGAGAGACTATGGACTCCAGAAAACAAACTGAGGTTTTTAGAGGGGATGGGGATGGGGAGATGGTTCAGCCTGCCGATGGGTAGTACGGAGGGCACATATTGCACGGAGCACAGGGTGTTATACACAAACAATGAATCATGGAACACTACATCAAAAACTGATGTGCTATATGGTCACAAACAAAATAATTTTAAAAATAAATAAATAAAGTTAAAAAAACTCAAAGAGTAATTGTTGTGAGTAAATACTATAATGAGTGCAAGTCCTCTAATTCTGCCTGGCCATAGAAATCGTTCAGTAAATAGTAGATGGTGTATGCATTGCTACCTCAGACTCAGCTCAAGCCTTCCCTCCTCTGGACAGATTCCCCTAAATGTTTCATCTCTCCTTATATATCACCTGAACCCAACTATTTTAAATAACCTGTAACATGTTTATGTTCAACAGGATCTGTGTTGGAGCCCCTGGGTGGCTCAGTTTTTAAGCACCTGCTTTTGGCTCAGGTCATGATCCCCAGGTCCTGGGAAGGAGCCCCACATCTGCCTCCCTGCTCAGTGGGGGGCTTCCATCTCCCTCTCCCTCTGCTGCTCTCTCTGCTTGTGTTCTCTCTCTGTGTCAAATGAATAAATAAAATCTTAAAAAACAAAAACAAAAACAGCATCTGTGTTATCATTTCTCACTATACTGAGAGATTACTGAGGCATAGATGTATTTTATGCCCAAGGACCCCACATAGAACATGATGCATATATCATACTTAAAATTTATTGTTGAGGTACTGGCTGAATACATGAAATTAAGAAAAAAACAAGATGAAATATATATGCCCACATTGGTAGATAATATTGTCACAATTTTTAAACATTTTATACACTTAAAAAACATACTTTCTCCTCACGCATGTTTGGGGTTTTTGTTGTTGTTGGTTTGGGAGGGTTTTTTGTTTGTTTGTTTGTTTGTTTGTTTTGTTTTTGTCTTTTTTCAGTTTACAATAAATTCCTAAGGCGAAAGCTCAGCAAAAAAAAAGCCCCCCCCCAGAAAAAAAAACCCACATTCCCAGGACCTGGAGTGAATATTCATTGTTTGGTTTTCTGCCTTCTACTAGAGTTAATGCATTAATTTCTTCTCTCTCTCTCACTTATAAACTTTCAGAGGACAGCAACTCAGTTTTTATGCAACTCTATATTCTTCAAAATTTCTTACACATTCTAATTCTCGGCTAAAATATTTATGAAATGACTCAATGGACTGAATAAAGGATAAATGATGTAAGTATTATATACCAGAAAAAATGAATATTTACCTATAATTAGCTGACAGATAAGTAGTAACATGCTCTTGGTTTGTTTATTTCTTACAAAAAGTCTTTTGGAAGTTGTAGAAAATGTGAAACTTACTACATATTTTTTTTTTTTCCTGCCTCCAAAATCAACAGCAAACTATCATGTTCTTTTATCAGGAAAAAATATCCATAGTGTCACCGTGGGAATAGATGCTTTTGTCCTTCCAGGGTATCCAGTACATAGGTCACATGCTGAGGAATTATTTTTCTTGATTTTTGTCATGGCTTCCTTGTTAAGCACCAAGAGGAATATTTATAGACAAAGCATTAAAGTTTTTTTTTTTTTTCTCTTTAAGAGCATGTCTGCAGCTCTATTCTTAGAAACCTTTGTGGGAAGCTGAGACCCACCTCTGTGGAGAGTGAGTCACCACAGCCTCACTAATTATGCATTATTCCTACTGTAGATTATGGGTCTAAATATCTACAAAACCAAATACAAGGAACCTGGAGGCTAATTGGGCTGAAAACATCCCTTTTGCTCAAGCCTGAAGGCAGGAGATATGCAGTCAATTAAGCTCTAATGGGCAAACCCAACAACCAACTCTCCCCTTTCCCTTCAACAGCCAGGCTCAACATGCCAGCTTCAAAGCAGTGAGTACCAACTGCATGCCCACTTAATTCCCAGAGCAATTTCCTGGGAAGCTTTGCTGCTCTATTGTTGGGATTTCACTTCAAAAAATACAAAATAAAAAATTAATAGTGTTTCTTTCAAGGAATACTGTTTGTGAGGCTCCTAGGGTGACTCCTAATGGCTCCTAGGGTGACTAAGAGCACTTGCCTCACAAAAACTTACCTTCTAGTGGAGAATAAATAGATATAGACACACAATTAAAAAGAGCTTCCAACCAAGGATGGGAGATGGGATGGGGCTCAGAATAAGCTGAGCCTTCAACTCCAAATTGGAACTCTGGGATTAGGGTAAAAGCCTCCTTTAATTTCTGTTCCAAGAGTCTTATGTAGGTCACAGGGAAATGGGAAACTCCAGACAGAGTGTTCTTTCCTGCTCTCTTCACCTAAGACTCTGGGTAAGTCCATAAGGTGTCAAGTAGCCACAGGACAGGTAAGGCACAGAATATTAAGTTTACCTGATGGATATTTGAGACAGTATTGCATAAAACCAACAAGTGTATCTGTTTCACATATATTTAAAGGGACGTCTATGTTCCAGAAGCTCTTTCGGTGCTGAAGATTCAGCATGGAACTACCTCAACAAAGACGCTGTTCTCAAGGGGTATCATTCATTGCAGGTGTGCGTGGAGGGTGAGCAGCAAAACTGTAAGTAAGATCACATAGAATACTTCCGAAGGTGAGTGCCCTGGAACACAACAGAGCAGGAAGCAGGGTGTGAGTATCCTGATCAGCATCTGGTTTTCCTCTGAAGGGATCTGGGACTTTCAGCACTAAAACTAGGAAGTCCTGGCCAAGTGAAGTGGGTTATGGTAACATGGGAGGCATGCCTAGTTAATGGGAGGGGGCAAGATATGGGACAGCTGCAGGAAAATTGTAGATACCAGTTCTCTGTTTTCTCAGTGAAGCAAACATGTCATCTGGGATGAGAAGTGCTGGAGTTTTGAGGTTTGAGGGGAGAGGGATTGTCAAGAGACCTGAGGAGAGGGGGCATTGAATGGCCTACAGAGATGTAGGAAGACTGCTAAAAAGCATTAAGGTCTGAGCACCTGGTTGGTGCAGTTGGTTAAGAGCCCTATTCTTGGTTCAGCTCAGGTTGCGTTCTCAGGATGGTGAGATGGAGCCCGGCATAGGTCTCCACACTCAGGGCAGAGTCTGTTTGAGAATCTCACTTGTTTTTCCTCTGCCACTCTCACTAGGGCTCTCTCTCTCAAGTTAATAAATACATCTTAAAAAAAAAAAAAACATTAAGACCAGTGATAATTTCAAATAGTACTTTATTTGCAAAAATTTTTTAAAAAACGTTTAGTACTACTGAAGTTTTAAAACTGTTTTATATTTTATTTTTTTTATAAACATATATTTTTATCCCCAGGGGTACAGTTCTGTGAATCACCAGGTTTACACACTTCACAGCACTCACCAAAGCACATACCCTCCCCAATGTCCATAACCCCACCCCCCTTCTCCCAAACCCCTCCCCCCAGCAACCCTCAGTTTGTTTTGTGAGATTAAGAGTCACTTATGATTTGTCTCCCTCCCAATATTTTATTTCATAACTCTGTATTCTGGTTAGCTATTTAATTATGTTATATGATAGCGTGTCAATCTCTTGTAAATACTGTCAGTGGGAATAAAGAGTCTAATGATAAAAATAAAAATTTAAAAAAAAAAAAGATTGGCCAACATGGCTGTGTGTTTTACACAGATGCATCAGGTTGTATGGGTGCAAGCAGGGGGTAGACAGACCATATTTAATCAGGACTGGTGTCTTACCAGACTAGATTCTGATTCTTACGTATTTGGAAGAGTGGACATACATTTACACCAGCTACTTGGTGCAGTGATGCACTGTGGAGTCTAGGACATTAAGGAGACCCAGTTGTTAGGCTCAGGGCCATAGAAGGCCAAAACTGGAAAGACAGGAATGTTCACTGGCAATGCAATGCCTGTAGTCAAGATCATGGAGAGGTGCAGGCATTGATCATGTAGGGGCTAAGGACAGGCCAGTCCAAGGTGGGCCACTTGGGCATGAACAGGTCTTGAATTTTCAGCAGCCAAATCCCAGCAGATTTGGGAAAAGCTCCCTACCTTTTCCTCAACTGTCTGCTTATATCAGGAAAAGAGCTATTCAGAGATTCCTCTTCACCTAAGAAACGTCTCTGCGTAACAGGGCAACTTTCGTTTTCCAAACATCTCCTTATTGTCCTGCTCCGTGGCCTTCCTCCCCTTCCCATCCTTAGAACTTACCCGTCTCCTCAGCTCCCAGAAACTTCTTGAGGCCTCACTGTCTTTGGAATTTCCTGACTGTGCGGATTCCCTGTTAGTATGCTATTACATTTTATTTTCTCTTGTTAATCTGTTTCATGTCTTGATTCTTAGCTCAAAAGGTCTTGAAGGACAGAGGAAATTATTCCTCACTAACAATAACTATGAGGTATAAGATCTGATCAAGGGAGAGGAACCCAAGATCTTTGGAAGGGTAAGGCATTGAACCGAGTGGCCAGAATATCTATGAGAATGTTTCCCAATTTCCGTTTATAACCACTCGTGGGCTATGCTGTGATTGAATGGCTATTGCCAAGTCTGTTTTGATCTAGAAAACAGAATAGAGTAAGAATAGAAGAGAAATAGAAAAGAATAGAAAAGAAAATGCAGGAGTCCCTTGTACCTAATATGAATAAGAATTGTTTTTTGAAACGTGTGTGGGGGGGGTGTGCGTGCATGTGTGTAGCTCAGTTATAACATAACTATTCTCACAGATCACTTACTGGGGTCTCTGCACTGATATTTGAGAGCCATTCCACC
This sequence comes from Mustela nigripes, assembly GCF_022355385.1. Classification (NCBI taxonomy): domain Eukaryota; kingdom Metazoa; phylum Chordata; class Mammalia; order Carnivora; family Mustelidae; genus Mustela; species Mustela nigripes. The sequence goes on along the minus strand of NC_081561.1, from coordinate 145,618,439 downwards.
ATGTGATTATTGAGATAGTAATAACAATGAGAAGTGTTGGAAAAAGTGCCAATGAGTTGGAAGTCACAATCTTCCAGGAATGATGGAGGGTGACCGGGGCTCTGTGGCTGACTGTGCCAGAGAAATCTTCTATATTCAGAACTGCTAGTATGCGGGGGATTGTAAAACACATGTGAATTCTCAGTATAAGGATAGGAGACATCAAAGAATTTGACACTTAAAGGTGGATACATCCTAGGATCCCCCCCTCCAGGCTGAGAAGGGCATGTGTTTGCTCTCCTTTGCTCCTGGGGTGCATTTCATCCTTGCACCGTTAATGAAAAGCATTGACCTAAGGAGAAGGTGACCCTAAAGAGGCTATGTTTTGAGTGCCCACTACGTGCCTGAGAGTCATTATTTTATTTTAAGAAAAGTGATCTAAGTACCATTCCAACTTTAGAGATAAGGACACTGAAATCTTGTTAAGACGGTATCATAAGCAGGTGGCTGAGCTGCAATTAGAACAGAACACACGTCTGTGTGATCTCACAGCCCATGCCGCTTTCACTAGTCCACCCTGCAGATTTGCCATGTCTCCGGCATGCATGTGAGAGGGAGCTCTGGGGGGGAGCTGCTTGACTGGTTTTGCCCCCAGTGAGCATCCAACATCTCATTATTACTAGTCTCCCGGTGTTCATTCTGGCCAAGTGTTAATAGAGGGCAGTAGATTTAATTGTTATCTACCCAGACTTTAGGGAGGAGACAAAATGATTCATTGAGGACAAAAGAGTAAGAACAGCATGTTTTTTATTGTACGAATTGATAAACTGCCTATAAAGGCTCTGGAGTGGGTACTCACACCTGTCTCCAGTTCTATTTAGAATAGAACTGATGAGAGCTGGTGACAGATTCCATTTCTCTGTGGCAAGAAGAGGAGGCATTGAAGAAGCTGCCTGGGTTCTGATGTCATGTTACCAGATCTCACAGACACATCAGGAGCATTTCCTCTAATTCGCTCTCTTTGGAAATTTCAGATCTCTGGTGTCTCTTTCCTAGCTATAATATCCAAATAAATGGGGACTAAAAAAGGAACAGATAATCACCTAGCCTCAAATTCAAAATCAATTCTGTAACAATGAAAGAGATGCAGTCACTGGCAACTTGGACCCTCTCTTCTCATTGTGGCTCATTTTAACCTTATACACACAAGACAATATGTGATATTCTTTGTGGCACAAACTTCTCCCAAACTCCTCCAAAGACTTCCCTCAAGTAGCAAGGTGGAGGGAATTAGATATATATTTTCTGACCTCATAAGAATACTGGTCTCATTGTAATGCAAGTGCAGTCATGAGGAGGTCTTGTTTCCGGGAGGCCCAGGAAAGAGACGGACAGCACAGAGGGGAGAGGCCTGTACCCTTCCCGGGCTGGGCTCATTGTGCTCTTGGTAGCTTCACCTTTGTGGTTGCAAATAAGCAAAGCATTCCACTATAGCGTCTGTATTCCTTTCTCTCAAGATCAGTTGACCTCCACTATTTTCCTGAATTTACTTGTGCAAATCTTCCTGCTTTTTCCTTTCTCTGTTTCATAACTCACCCCCTGTTAATATTTCCCAGTGAACAATAGACGTTCATTAATGTTGACAGCTGAGTCCTGCTCTGGATGGTCTTCCTACCTGATCTGAGGGCCTGTTTTTGTGTATTGTCCTGTCATCCCATGCTGAGAATACAAGTATGTCCACTTCCTGTTCCAAGGTTCTTATTCTTGGAAATGCTTTCACTCAAAGAACAATCTTGAAGTGTTAAATGCTTGGTCAATGGGTTCATTTTGTGTCAGGTTTGTTTTCCCTGAATATTTGTTACAAATGCTGGTCCCCTTTTATGTTAGGTTCCTGGGACTGCTGTAACAAATCACCAACATTGTTTCTTAAAATAACAGAAAGTCATTTTCTCACAACCCCAGGGGCAAGAAGCACAAAATCAAGGTGCCAGCAGGGGCACATTTCCTCCCAAGACTCTAGGGAAGGATTCTTCCCTTCTTCCACATCTGGGGACTGCTGGTGATCTGTGGTGTCTCTGGCTGGTGGCAGCATCAGTCCTGTCTCTGTCTCCATTTTCATATGGGCTTTCTTCTGTCTGACTCCACGTGATTTCTGTTCTGACTCTTATAATGGATTTTCAACACTGGACTTACAGCCTACCCTAATCCAGGATGATCTCATCTCAAGAACTTTACCTTAATATCTACAAGTCCCTTGTCCCAAATAAGGTCACATTCTGAGGTTTCTGGTGAGCATATATTTTGCAGGGCCACTATTCAACCTACTCTGTCTGTGTGGGTAGTTGATGGAAGATCATGTGATGTCATAACTTGTTTTGTACCTGCCTATGCTCTTCTGAACTTGGTTTCTCAACTATTTTCTGTGTTCACTTCTGTCATGATATGCTATGACTGCTAGACGGAACTTGGACTTTTTTACAGAAAAAAAAAATCATTCTTTGCTTCAAGTCCACGTTGATAAGGGCAAGAATAGAAATGTATGCACATTTCCATATGTGCATATATGTACGTATATGCTTGTGTATATGTGTGTGTGCGTATTCCTGTGTGTGTGTGTATACACTCACACCCACATATGTATGAATAAAGGGCAAGATCAGACATAATGTTCTTTCAGTGCAAAGCCATTAAACATTCACCAGGAAGCAGAAGCTGGGAAACAGCTCAGGGGATTGCTCTGTAATCACTGCGATTTTGAAGCATTTTGACAACACATTTCAAACCTGAAGTGTACAGAAACCAAATTAATGATGGCAGTGGTGGTGGAAGAAGGTTTTAAAATTCAGTAATTCACAGGGTTTTGGTCCTCCACACTACTTGAATTGTTGGATGTGCAACATTATTTCTCACACCAGCCCTTTCCTTATCTTCCTAATAATTCTAAGATCATAAGATCTAATAAGCTAAAATAATAAGAATCCAATCAAATTTAATCATATCACAAGTACCTAGATACCTCAATGAAAACTGAAGAAAAGGAGGTAGTAAGGAGACTTAAGGGTTATTAAAATAATCTGGTTCTTTGACAATTAGTATACTTACTTGATTTTTTATAGAAATGGTTTGCATAACCAGAGAGGTATCTGTAATAGTTGTTATAAGATCACTTTATCATAATTGACCATTTCTTGGTTTTCTTTCCAATGAACACAAATTTTTTTTTTTTTAAAGATCAGGGATTAAATAGCATCGTATTGTCAGTGACTGGTACAGTCCCTGATACAAGAGATATTTCCTGAATGAATGAATGAATGAATGAACGAATTTGAGATTCATTGGAAAAGTTGTGAAAATATGGACACAAGAGAAAAGGCATTGAGGTTAGTCTTAAATAGGATTCTTTACCTCTTTTCCAATGACATAAAAGAAACAAAGAAAAGATATATATAGAGGAGAAGATGGTTAAGGTGGTTTGAAGTTAAGAGACTTAGTGTCATACCATCTCTCTCTCTATCTCTCTCTTTTTCTTTCTTTCTTTCTTATTTTTTTTTGTATGAAGTAAGAAGTGAGGTTAGCTATTAAAAGTGGGGTAGAAAGTAGTGAGATATGTGTCTGGAGGCAAATAGGGTTAGGGAAAACAAAAATAAAGACATGGAGAATAATTTTCCTCAGTCATTTCATTTTTTCAAGAGTATCCAATGAAGAAAGTTGTTTATTATGTTGCTGAGTAGTCAAGAAAAAAGTGTATATTAATCAAGGGTTGAAGACTTACCAAATGGGTACAAAAATTGAGGCTAAAATCAAAGCAGTGATTGAAATAAAGTACTATCAGTCTCAAGGCTATATAGGAAAGAAAGTTAATATGGAGAGAGATATAGGTAGTAAGTGGACTGCTCAAGAATCTTTATAGATTTGGCAAAGAGAGCTTGAAGATAGAAATATATTAATTAAGTGGTACACAATGGGAAAAGAAACAAATGTACTTATATGAAAATCAAGTTGTAATGAAGGCATGAAAATGATAAAAGAACTCCAGAATGAGGACTACATGTAGAATTCTGTTTGTAGCCATTTGAGGAACAAAGGTTACAGAAGCTTTTCCTGGGATAAACCAAATCCATAGGTTGAAATGTAGACAAATAAAAAATTTTTTTTTTGAGGAAAAAGACACTTAAATAAAAGTTAAATCATAGAGGTAAGAGACTGCCAGGATTTGTTCTAGTGGACTTGCCAGTCCCTGTTGACTTAGGGTATGAGTTTTAACAAACCTTTAATAACAGAGTTGGTAGAGTAGAAGGTCTTCTCAGAAACAGTTGCTTAATGCCAAGACTCTCAAAGGGAGGACCTTACTGGATAAATTAACAAAACATTTTACACAAGGCATAAGGTGACAAATGCACCTTCTCACCTTGGCCATGCACAGGAAGGGGGTGATTCAAGAAATCCTGAAGAACACCACCTTAAACAACCAATAGGCAAAAGAGACTTTGTGAAAGTCGAAGTTTGCAGAGAAGAATTTCCAGCACACCACTGGAGGAGGAAAAATGTGTTTGTATGCGTTGGAGTTAGGAAAGAGGAACATTCTGAGTTTGCCTCCATCATCCTTACCCCCAATGCGGCACACCTCAGGGCCAAGAGAGATCTTTCCAGCATGTGGTCTCACAGTGGGAAGTGAGTAAGATCATAAGAGTGAGCACTTGAGTTCCCCAGTTGTGTAGGAGGAAACCAGAGAGGTACATTTCTTGCTGGCCCCCTCCAGAGTAATGAATCATGAGCTACATATCTGTGAGATGGGAAAATCTAGGAAAACAGTGGATAGAATTCTTAGACATGGGTTTCTTAAATATATCATGGAACCTATCAAATGACAATTGAACAAAATTAAGAAAACAATATAGGAGAAAATGAGAAGTTTAACAGAGAGAGTGAGATAAAAACTTCTGGAGCTGAAGAATACAATGAATGAAATAAAAATACACAAATCAGAATATGAAGGACAAACTGGATCAACGAGAAGAAAGAATCTGTGTGTGCTAGAAGACAGGAAGTTTGAAATTATCTAGTCAGAAGAGAAAAAAAAAAGTGAATGAAAAAGAATGAGAAACACCTACATGATTTATGGGATATGATCAAAAGAATCAATTTATGAATTATTAGAGTTCCAGAAGGAGAAGAGAGAAAGAAAATTTATTTAGCAAATTAATGGCTGACAACTTCCTAAATATAGAGGAAGATTTAGATATCGAAGTTCATGAAGCTCATAGGTCACCAAACAAAATCAACTTAAAGATATGTGCTATAAGACATTTTAAAATAAAACTGTCAAAAATCTCTGCTTGACTTATTTCGCTAAGGGGGAGGGGGGTTGGGAGAAGGGGGTGGGATTATGGACACTGGGGAGGGTATGTGCTTTGGTGAGTGCTGTGAAGTGTGTAAACCTGGTGATTCACAGACCTGTACCCCTGGGGATAAAAATATATGTTTATAAAAAATAAAAAATTAGAATTAAAAAAAAAAAGCAGCAAAAGTTTCCAGACGTCAAGATCCATTACAAAGCTGTAATCATCAAGACAGTATGATACTGGCACAAAAACAAACACATAGATCAATGGAATAGAATAGAAAGCCCAGAAGTAGACCCTTAATTCTATGGTCAACTAATCTTCGACAAAGCAGGAAAGAATATCCAATGGGAAAAAGAGACTTTTCAACAAATGGTGCTGGGAAAATTGGATAGTCACATGCAGAAGAATGAAACAGGACCATTTCCTTATACCACACACAAAAATTGACTCAAAATGGATGAAAGACCTCAATGCGAGACAGGAATACATCAAAATCCTTGAGGATAACACAGGAGCAATCTCTTCAACCTCAGCCACAACAACTTCTTCCTGGAAACATCACCAAAGGAAAGGAAAGCAAGGGCAAAAATGAAGTATTGAGAATTCATCAAGATCAAAAGCTTTTGCACAGCAGGGAAAACAGTCAACAAAATCAAAAGACAACTAACTGAATGGGAGAAGATACTCACAAACAACATATCAGATAAAGGGCTAGTATCCATAACCTATAAAGAACTTATAAACTCAACACCCAAAGAACAAATAAACTAATCAAGAAATGGGCAGTGGACATGAACAGACATTTCTGCAAAGAAGACAACCAGATGACCAACAGACACATGAAAAAGTGCTCCACACCACTCAGCATCAAGGAAATACAAATTAAAACCTCAATGAGATACCACCTCGCACTAGTCAGAATGGCTAAAATTAAGAAGTCAGGAAATAACAGATGCTGGCGAGGATGCAAAGAAAGAGGAACCCTCCTACACTGTTGGTGTGAATGCAAACTGGTGCAGCCCCTCTGGAAAACAGTATGGGGTTTCCTCAAAAAGTTGAAAATAGAACTATCCTATGACCCAGCAATCGCACCACTGGGTATTTACCTTAAAAGCACAAATGTAGTGATCCGAGGGGATGCATGCACCTGAATGTTTATAGCAGCAATGTCCACAATAGCCAGACTATGGAAAGAACCTAGATGTCCATCAACAGAAGAATGGATAAAGAAGATGTGATCATATATATATATAATGGAATACTATGCAGCCATCAAAAGAAATGAAATCTTGCCATTTGCAACAACATGGATGGAACTAGAGGGTATTATGTTGAGTGAAATAAGTCAATCAGAGAAATACAATTATCATATGATCTCCCTGATATGAGGAACTTGAGAGGCAGGGTGGGGGTAGGGAAGGAAAAAATGAAACAAGATGGGATCAGGAAGGAGACAAACCATAAGACGCTCTTAATCTCACAAAACAAACCAAGGGTTGCTGGGGGGAGGGAAGATATGGAGAGGATATGGAGAGGTTGCTGGGTTATGGACACTGGGGAGGGTATGTGCTATGGTGAGTGCAGTGAAATGTGTAAGCCTGTTGATTCACAGACCTGTACCTCTGGGGCAAATAACATATTATATGTTAATAAAATAATTATATATATGTTAATAAAAATAATTAATTTTTTAAAGCAGCAAGAGTAAAGAAGCTTGTGACCTAAAGGGAATCTCCATGAGGATATTTAGCAACAGAAACCTTACAGGGCAGGAGAGAGTGAAAGGATATATTCAGAGGCCTAAAAGAAAAAAATAAAGCCAACCAAACAAACAAAGAAGCTAACAAACAAAACAAACAACAACTACTAAAAACGCCAAACAAGAATACTCTAACAGTTATCCTTCAGAAATAAAGAAGAGATAAAAACTTCTGCAGAAAACCAAGGTTGAAAGAATTTGTCACTACTAGACCTATCTTATGAGAAATACTGAAAGAAGTTTTTCAAGCTGAAATGAATGGATGTTAATTACTAATGTGAAAACATGAAAATATAGAACATAAAGGTAAGTATATAGTCAAGTTCAGAATACTTTCATACCGTAATACAGTGGTGTTTTAATCACTTCACTCTAGTATAAAGGTTAAAGGTAGAAAGTATTAAAAAATAACTACAGCAGCAGTCATTCATTTATGAATGCACAATACAGAAAGAGGTTAATTGTGACATCAAAAATATAAAAGGAGGGGACAAAAGGGAAGAGTTTTGTTTGCAATCAAAGCTCAGTTGTTATCACTGTAAAATAGACTGTTATATCTGTAATGTGGTTTAGGTTAACCTCATGACAACCACGGAGCGAAAACCTAAAAATAGATTCACAAAAGCTAAACAAAGCCCACTGCTGCAAAAACAAAACAACACAAAACAAAACAAACAAAACAGACAAACAAACAAAAAACCACTTCTACTCAAAAATGAAGACAGCAAGAGAAAAAGAAAGGAGGACTAAAACTGCAAAATAGCTAGAAAACAGTAAGATGATATTAGTAAGTCCATACCTATCAATAATTACTCTAAATGTAAATGGGTTAAATTTTCTAATAAAAAGGCATGGAGTGGCTGGGTGGATTAAAACAACAACAACAACAACAATATTGCATGGAGCGTTGGGTGTTGTGCATAAACAATGAATTTTGGAACACTGAAAAAAATTAAATTAAATTAAAATAAATTAAAAGAAAATGCAACAATAACAATAACAATAACAACAAACAAAAACAAAACAAAACAACAACAAAAAATAAGACCTAACTATATGCCATCTACAACAGACTCATTTCAATTTTGAAGAAATCAACTTTTATCCTTCAGATTCCCATTCAAGATTATTTATATCAGTTGTTCCCAAAAGCCAGGTAATAGACCTGTCTAGGTCCAGGATATTTTCATCAATATGTGACATTCCTCTTAGAAAAAGCCCTGTATTCTTCATGTTGGTGATTACAGCCCACATATTACACAGCCCCAGGTATAGTGTCCATCTAATTGCTAGCACCTGAAGTCTCTTTCCCACATTTTTTGATAAACAGATATTATATTTTTAGGGAAAACGTAGCTACAAGAATGAGGGCCTTGATTTGTGTCAACTCACTGGGAATTTGTGTGCTGAATCAAGTGAATAACATTAAGAATCTTCTTCAATTGTCATCATTATGCCTGTGTGAATCAATTTTCTAAAATGACTGTGATAAATACGTTACTGGAAAAAATTGAACATTCAAGCTCCATTTCACAGTACTGGTGAATACAGGTCCCCAAATTGAAAACAGAATGATAAACTTGTATCAAGAAACAAATTATATAATATAAAATGTCAAGAATTTTTAAGGTAGAAATTGCATTTGAATTTAAAATATAAGGACGTGTCTTTCTTTATTCTCTTTTAAGATCATATGCTTTCAGGCTTTTTTTCTTTTTTGATGTTATAATAACCTTTACTTTATGAAATGATGGTGATAAATAAGTGGTAGTTTTTTAAGGACTTTTTTGACAAGGTAAATAATGGCAGCTTTGTTATTATATTATATTACATTTTAAATTTTATGGGTACTGAAACCAAAAATCTGGGACCCAAAAGTCTGTGCTTTTAATTGTAATATTTATATATTTATAATATTTATTACAACATATTCCATTAATTTATATATTTGTCTCCTCCATGAGTTATGGAACTTCTTGAGGATGCAAATTTTGTGACCTGTGTGGATGTAATCTTAGTGGATGCTTGCACACCAGGAATGCAAAGTGAGGAACTTTCCAAAAGAATGATATCACAACTTTTCTCCCGCTGACTCGTTAAAGTATTATAATCTATCTAATGAAGAGCACTGGGTTGTTATGGAAAGAGCATATTATTTATACTATGGTAAAGATTTCTTTGTGGACTTGTATAATTGAACATTACTGAGTGGCTGAGACACTATACTTTCAAACTGAAAAGCAGAATCAATTCTTAGCTCAACAGTGAAGTATATTAATTCTGTCCTGCTTGAAAGCCCATGTCCCCAAACTGCCCAGAGTGTATCTTCTGAGACACTGCCACTTCTCTAGATCCTCCTTATATCTTTCTTCTCAGAAAAGTCACTCAGTTATCAGATGGGATCACATAACTAACCAAACCATAGAGGTAGTGGACTGATGTCCTGTGGAGTTCATGTTTGTGTCTCAGGGAGCCTCCATACTTATAACCTTCCTCAAAGTAGATTCCTGATCCTTATGGGAATTTTACAGGCACAAATTTTAAAGATGAAGATGAAATATCTTTTGGACATCTTCTCTTTTAGGCAGTAGGCAGCCAGCAAACTATTCCCCCTTCAGCTACCTATCCACACCCTACTATTCTCTAAGTCCTGCCTATAGATACCCTATTCTTTCTAAATCCATAATCAGATGCTATTGGGAACATTTGCATGTGAAGTGACATCAGTGTTCTATTTTCTTTGGTAAAGATGCCTCCAATTCACTGGGGTCAATAAGAAACATATTTATTAAAAAAATATAAAACTATGAAAATACACCTGCTTTGCTTATGTATATTTCACAGATTGTATGAAATGAGATATTCACTCTATAAACTTCTGCCTCTTCTTTGAGCAAAGAAAAGCAGGTTTCCTATAATGACATCAGCTCTGGCACATTTTCGCCTACACTTTGCTCACAGTCTTCAAGACTGCAGCTCCTGACGGGGCTCCCAGATGGCCTCATCCACTCCTACGCTAGCTGTGGGATGAGAGGGCCCAGAGCCAGATGGGTCTACAACACGTCTAGAAGTCATGTTTCTTACCTTCTGTCTAGATTGGTGGCATTCTATTATTTTCCTCTTCTTCAACTTATTTTTTTTTTCTGAATAAGTAATTCCATTCACATTGTTAGAATATCAGAAGTATATAAAGGTATATAGTGAAATTTTCCTTCTATCTTATCTAGTGTGTGATAATTCTCAGAACCCCTTCCATAAGTAACCATGGTTACTAGTTGTTGTTTTTTTTAATGCATGTGACAAAAAAGTACAAATATATATTCCCCCTTCTCTTCAGATGAATACTGACACAATCCTGTGCACCTTGTTTTTTTCACATAATGATATGTAAATGAGATGGTCACAGACAGTTGAAAGGTCCATCAAAGTATATTCTCCCCTTCCAGAATAGCAGGTATAGTTCAAAGCAGCTGCTCAACCAGGAACCACACTGTATAGACTTCATGGGATATGGACATGGCCATAGGACTAGCTCTTTGAGATAGAGTGTGAGAAGTCCTACTCCCATCAGGTCAGGAGTTTTAAGAAGCAGATACACGTCTACCATGTTCTGTTCCATTCCATCAGTGGGAGGCAGACAATATGAGGTTTTAGAGGGCAGTGGGGCCAGGTGGGAAAAGGAAAAAATGTAATAATCTCCTTGTAATCTCTGTGAAAGTTAATAAAAATGACCCTTTAGAATTAAGGGCCCAGCATCATCTTATAAAGAACTGCCTGCCAACCAGGAAAGTGAGACATGGCTTGGTCATGTTGATATACTGGGGTCTGGTTTCCACAATGGGTTAGCCTACCTTCTCCAATATAGAAATTGTACCATATTGATACATAAATGAGTCTCCTTGCTTTTGTTTCTGATTTTGTTTTTACACCTGTTTCCTATCCCCTTACAAGAATAAACTGTGGTTGCTGCAGACTGCCTTTCATTTTGTATATTTAAGTAGTTTCTAACTATTTGCCATTGCAGACGATGCTACTGTAGATGGAGGTGCACATCCATCATTTCCCATGTGAAAAATATTTCACAGAAATATTTCATTTTGAGTTGAAAATCTTATTTTAGTATTTATTTTCAATACATATGTCAAATAAGACCCATGTGCTACTAAAATTAATGCAAAGTATGTATATATATATTATTATAATAACACATTTTTATAAATATACATGTACATACACATGAATACAAATATATCGTTACATTGTTACAAATAATACATATACTATATACATGTATAGATACACACACATGTACACACATACATATATATTTTATGTATATGAGAAACAAATAATATATATATTGTTTGCTTCTCTTTCAGAAGGGACAATACCAACAGCCAAAAAAAACCTGCAATTTTATGCAGCTCCATTTTGCTTCTTTGTAGACCATTTAGCCAGAAGCATCAACTCTTTGAATCAAAAAAAAAATCTGGTTAAGAGGTAAGATAGCTGTCTGATCTTTGATATAGACCACTTGGAGTCATGGGTTTTATGATGCATTAGTTCATCCCTGCTCACACAGGAACCTGAATTTCTCTTATTTTATAAACATTCTGAAAATAACTGGTCATGTGTAAACACTTAAAAATTGAAAGAGGGAGAAACAGAAGCAAGGGGGTATTTCTTTGAGCAAGAAGAGGTTGTGGCGAGATCCTGGAAAACTATGAAAATCAACAGTTTTCCAAAGTCCACTTCAAGTCATTGTACTGCTATATAGTAGCAAAAGAACTGATACTCAAAGTTAGGACCCTGAGCTATGAAGGAATTATTAAGCCATACTTTATAGGCTATTTAAAAGCAAAAAAAGTATAATCATTTTTAATATTACCACCCCAAGGAATAAGCTTTGATGGTTACTTGGAAAGTATGTCCCTATAAAACAGTTCATTTCCTATCAATTCTGAGTAAATAAAGTGAGGACCAGAAGATTTCAGGTGCCGGTAACTCAGAGCTTTACCGAGCTCTACCATGTGTGTATGGCAAGAGGTAAGCTCTGAAACCTATTGGGAAAGGCTTTTAAAAAAATCATTTTTAATGGAAGAAGAGTGTGAATTTTCTAGTGGAAAAGCAAATGGCTTTCTGACATTTGTATTCTTCCATGGGCCTTGTTGTTGCGTGACCTGTGTAATATCCTTAAACATGCCCTTCTGACTCCCATCTGAAATAAATGATGTCCCCAGTGCCAGACTGTCCTGGCTCATTCATCAAGAACAGTATTTAATCGGAACTTAAAGTCGAGCAGAGGAGGCTCGTTAAAGTAACAGCGGGATGGAAACTCGGGCTGGGAGCTGTGGCCTTCTCCACAGGCTGCCCTGTCCTTTGACTTGCCAATTATTTTTGTCCACCTCCGACCTGCTGGCTCCTGCAGTAAGCACAGATTAAGCTTGTTCACTTCTGGGAGAGGAGACCTTGAAGGGAGGTCTTCCAGTGCTGCTGGTAATCAGGGCAGGTGCTCGTCCTTCAGGGTCACTGCTGAGTGGCCATCCAGCATGGCAGCCCGAGACAGATGCTGGACAAGGAGCTGCTACGATTTAAGACACAGTAATGGTCCCCCAGCTATTCTTGACACAGCAAGGGATTAATTTCAGTCCTATATCTTTTGAGGCAACTGTGTTCTTTATTTCCTCTATGCTGTTTGGTGGATGCAATATTCTTTTCCACTTTGGATTTCAAATTGTTCTTTAATATTGCATGGGAAGCAGCTGCCACATGTCTCCCTCTCCCCACAAAGTGGGTTATGGAGACCCTCACTGCCTGCAGTGAAGTGAGAAGACTTTTTGGTGAGTGGTGCTCCATAAAGGACAAAATTATTAAAATGGCAATAAACACTGAGTTCTGTTCTCACTGAGACTGTAATAGGTCTTCAAATTTTGCAAAGAAACAGATGGGCTACAACTCCTTCCTTGATCTGGAATTAACAAATTCAACTTTCTGATTATGCTAATCTGAGGAGAGTTTAGCATAGAGCATATGTGTTTGGATTCAGGATATTTCTTATTTACAAGCAAAACTAAATCTAATTTCTCCTTCCCACTTTCTGAGGCCATTTTTGCAGATTTAAAAAACTTGTTTGGGGACCTTGAGAAAACATTCAGCTCTGTCTCAGAAACCAGGATCAGGCTCACATTTGTTTCACACCATTATCAAGTTGGTATAAACACATTTATTGCAATCATTCCTTTAAGAATTACACTAGGAAATCAAGTCTCCTGCCCCCAACCACCATCCTTAGTCTTTAGTCCCAGACCTAGAAAATATTTTGTCAACCACCACCCTCAACGTGAAAACAGTAGTCTTATGTTTGCATGATGCTGAATGGGTTATGAAACATTTTTTCCTTTTAAAAGAACTTAATATTTTAGGGGAGTTTTAGGTTTACAACAAAATTGAGAGGAAGAGATGTCTCACATTCCTCCCATGCCCACACATGCAGAGCCTCCCCCAGTATCAGCATCACTCACCAGAATAGTACATTTTATTTTACCAAGAATGAACCTGCATTGACACATCATACTCTCCCCAAATCGAAATTCACCTGAGGCTTCACTCTGGCTGTTGTACATTCTATGGTCCTGCACAAAAGTATAATGGCACGTATCCATCACTATGTACAGCATCAGACAGAGTATTCTCTCTGCCGTAAAACTCCTCTGTGCTTTGCTTATTCATCCATCCCTGCTTTCACCCTGTGACGACCACAGGTCTTGTTGTTGTCTCCATCATTTTGTGATTTCCACAATGTCACAGACTTGAAAACAGGCAGTAGGTAGCCTTTTAAGGTTGGTTTCTTTCACTTAGTAATATGCATTGAAGTTTCCTTGATGTCTTTTTATGACTTTTTATGATGGATCATTTCTGTTTTGCACTGAATCATATTCTCTTAGTTTATTTATTCATTCACTCACTGAAAGACATCTTGCTTGCTTTCAAGATTTGGAAATTATGAGTAAAGCTGCTATAAGCATCCATGTTCTGTTTTTTGTGTGGACAAAAGTTTTCAGTTTCTTTGGATAAATACCAAGGGACATGATTGCTGAATCTTACGATAAAGACATTTTTAGTTTTGTAAGAAACCACCAAACTGGCTTCCAGAGTGGCTGTACCACTTTGCATTCCCACTGGAAATAAATGGGAGTTTCAATTATCTCATTTCCTCACCGGCATTTGTGTTCTCAGTGTTCCCGATCTTGGCTGTTGGAACAGGTGAGTAGTAGTATTTCATTGTCATTTTCATCTGCATTTCTCTGATGACCCATGCTGTGGAGAACCTTTTGCATATGTTTATTTGCCAACTTTATGTTTTCTTTGGTAAGGAATCTGTTAAGGTCATAGGCTCCCCCCCCCTTTTTTTTTTGAAGATTTATTTATTTGAGGGTGGAGAAAGGGGCAGAGGGAGACAGTGTCCAAGTAGATGCCCACTGAACACAGAGGCTGATTCAGGACTTGATCTCACGACCCATGAAATTAGGACCTGAGCTGAAACCAAGAGTAGGTCACTTAAACAAACCACCCATGTGCCCTATTGGCCCATTTTTAAAATCAAGTTGTTTGTTTCCTTATTTCTGACTTTTTTTTATTAAATTTATTTATTTTCAGCATAACAGTATTCATTATTTTTGCACCACTCCCAGTACTCCATGCAATCCGTGCCCGCTATAATACCCACCACCTGGTACCCCGACCTCTCACCCCCCTGCCTTGTATATTTTGGATAAAAGTTCTTTATCAGATGTGTCTTTTGCAAATATTTCCTCCCAGTCCGTGGTTTGTCTTCTCATTGTCTTGAGATTATCAATCACAGAGCAGAAGATTTCAATTGGAATGAAGTTCAGCTTATCAGTGATTTCTTTCATGGAGTATGTCTTTATTGTTAGGTCTAAAAAGGCCCCACCACACCCAAGGTCATCTAGGTTTTCAACTATGTTTTAGGAGTTTAGTTTGGGTTTTACATTTGGATCTGTGATTCATTTTGAGTAAATTTTTGTGAAGGATGTGAGGTCTGTGTCTAAATCACTCTTCCTCCTCCTCCTCTTCTCCTTCCCCCCTCCCTGTCCCCTCCTTCCTCCTCTACCTCCTCTTCCTCTTCCTCTTCCTTCTTCTCCTTTGCACGTGAAAAAGACTACTTGGTCAAAGATGATAGTGCTTCTACTCGTTCATCAAAAGTTGACTCTATTTATGAGGATCTGTTTCTGGGCTATCTCTATCCTGTCACTGGTTTATATGTCTATTATTTTGCCTATACCACGTGGTCTTTTATACCTACTAGTAGTAGGTTTATGGTAAGTCTTAAAGTCAGGTAATGTCGGTCTTCTAACATTGTTTTCTCCTTCAATATTGTGTTGGCTATTTAGGATCTTTTGTTGGCCCATATAATCTTTATAATCAGTTTGTTGATATCCATAAAGTAACTTATTGGGATTTTTATCAGGATTGTATGGATTCTATAATCAAATTGCAAATTACTGACATCTTGGCAATATTGTCTTCCTACCTGCAAATATGGAATATTTCTTAATTAGTCCTTTTATTTTAGTTCATCAAAACTTTATAGTTTTCCTAATATAGATCTTATACATATTTTGTTTGCTCATACTTAAGTATTTCACTTTTGAGGTGCTGATGTAAATGATACAGTGTTTCTAATTCCTAATTTCACTTGTTCACTGCTGGTATGTAGGAAAGCAATTCATTTTTGTATATTAATTTTGTACCCTACAACCTTTCTATAATCTCTTACTTAGTTGCAGGAGGGTTTTTTGGTTTTGTTTTTGTTTTTTGTTTTTTTGTGGATTCCTAAAAAATTATTACATAGATGATCATGTCATCTGCAAAAAAAAAAAAGAAAGAAAGAAAAAGAGAGAGAGTTGAGAGAGAGATTTATACTTTTTATCAGTCTATATATCTTTTACTGTTTCTTTATCTAACTACATAAACAAGAACTTCTAGTACAAAGTAGAAAAGGTGTGGTGAGAGGGGGCATCCTTATCTTGAACTTGATTTTAGTGGAAAAGCTTTAAATTCCTCACCATTAAGTATGACGTTAGCTGTAACTTTTTTTAAATGAAGTTTATTAAGTTAATGAAGTTCTCTTCTATTCCTAGTTGATTGTGAGTTCTTATCATGAATGGGTGTTGGGTTTTGTCAAATGTTTTCTTATGCATTTATTGATATGATGATATGTGATTTTTATTTTTTAGTCTACTGATGTGATGGATTACATCATTTGATACTTGGTTGGAGAACAAACTTTGCATATCCTGGATAAATCTCACTTGGTTCTGGGGTACAATCACATTTATTTATTTATTTATTTACTTACTTACTTACTTATTTAATTTGCTCAAATTTTGGTGAAGATTTTGCATCCATGTTCATGAAAGATAATTGGTTTGTAATTTTCTTTTCTTGTAATGTCTTTGTCTGGTTTGGGTATTAGGGTGATACTTGCTCCACAGAATTAATTTAGAGGTATTTCCTATGCTTCTGTCTACTGAAAGAGCTTATAGGAAATTGATGTAATTTTTTTTCTTACATATTTGTAGAATTCACCAGTGAGTTCATTTAGCCTGTTGCTTTCTGTCTGGAAGTTATTAGTTTCTGATTTTCTTTCTTTAATAAATATAGGCTTATTTATGTCATCTACTTCTTTTTGTGTGAGTTTTGGTAGATTGTGTTTTTCAAGCAATGGTCCATTTTCTTAGGTTATTAGATTTGTGGGCATAGAGTTGTTCATAGTATCCTTGATTATCCCTTTAATGCCCACAGAATCTGAGGTGATGTCTCTAATTTCTGATATTAGTAAATATGTATCTTTTCTCTCTCTTTGCTTAGTTAGGCTAAGGCTTATAAACTCTATCAAATAAAGCATTTTCTCATACATCATTTTATTCTAATATTTATTTACTCACCTAAATGATTTTGGACACTGTTTTTGCATCTTAAATCTAAGCTCAGTTTGATCAAGTAGGGAATGTCCAAAGATCCTTAGACTGTCACATTAAATATAAAATATTAATTCCTCTGAGAAAGTTCCCCAGGTTGGGTCCTGGAATCACCTGCATCAAATCAGTATTGCCAAGTTGGGGGTGATGTTCTCAGTTAAAGGGTTTGGTTTTTGTTGCACTCAGGTATCAGTCAGAATCTCTTTGGTGGCATGGACTCTGCATTTTGAGCCTTCTCCAGAGTGACTTTTCGCCCAAAAACCTGTGCCTTATCAATTCCTCACAACTATAATGGCTTAGAAGTTAAGTTCTCTCTTAATTCCTGCCCTTAATAATTTATTTGGGTTTTCAAAATATTGTGGAAAATACGGCAGTAGTTTCTATAATCTTCCGATTAATTACTTAAGATGAATAGTTTATTAAAAATTGAAGGTAATTTTACAAAACCCCAAGTGTAGAGTGTGGTAGAGAGAGTAGGTGTTTTAGGATGTTTTGCTTCCATGTTCTGCTCCAAAAGATTTTGGTTACCACAATGAGGCCAGTTAACACCTCTGTTCACTTCACACAGTCATCTTTTGTGTGTGGGGAGAGAGCTTTCAAGAATTACTCTATCAGCATCTCCCAAAGACACAACACAGTCTTTTAACTATAGTTTACCATGCTGTACCTTAGATCTCCACACCTTATTGTCTTATAACTGCAAGTTTGTACCTTTGACCACCTTCACCAATTTCCCGCATCCCCCGGGTTGTTTTTTATTATCATCACAAGTGTGCAATTCTAAACTTTAATAAATCTAAGTTTTAGTAATCTGCATATAAGCCTTAAAGGAGCATTTTCAAAGTCACTTGTCCTTAATGCAAGTTGCATACTATATGGTAGTTATTCCAGAGGGCTCCGCTACGTGTGTCCATTTGGAAGATGAGTTTGCAAAGTTTGGGGGTTATATAAGCTCACTTTGGGAAGAGTCTTTATCTCCATTTTCTATGGTCATAACTACATGTACCTACACTTAAACAATGGATATAATACAGAAAATTATAGCACAGTTCTTGTGGGAAATTCAAATCACCCCAGTTCTGTTATTCTATGACCACTTTGAGGTTGCACTGTAGTAAAATGTAAAATAGTGAAACAACGGTAACTGTGAGGAGTGATATTTTTGTTTTATAAGAGCAAACTTTAGTAAATACATGAAATAATTGAAAATTATGGAATTACTGAATGAAATTTAGTAGTATCAGTCTTGAATAAAGTACAGCAAAACAACTTTTTAGATGTTTTTTAAGGTTCAGTGCACTAAAATTACAGAGAAAGCAATTAAGTGCGGCCACAATAAACTATAATAAAATGGACATACACAGTAAAAAAATAAATAAATAAATAAAAAGAACTTTTGAAAAATGTCAAAACGAATGACCAGAGTTGTTGGTTTTAATGGCTAGAAGAAATTAAATAGTCAATGCTTGAATACGTTTATTGCTTTCAGCAAGAAGCAGACGTTCATTATGAAGCAGTAAATAAATGACTGGCAATGTTTGCTTTCATTTCACCATTTGCTCTGATTTTTGGAAAAAAGGTCATGATTGAAGTTTTTGGCAAAATATAATAGCAATTTATAATACATTTTCTGGTAAAATCCTTTAGTGAGTTTTGTTTGTCTGTTTGTTTTTTCTACAGAGACATTTAAAAGCTTTAAGGATAGGAATAATAATAAATTAAACCTGAAGAAATAAAGACATGGATAGCATCTTCATTTCTGGACTTTTTTTTTTTGATGTAATGGAGGCCTTATGAATCTTTGTCAAACTTATTATCTTAAAGAATTTTGCTATCTGTCTTTCCTTATGTGAAAGAAACTTTGAAATTAAAGTCAATAAAAGGTATTTTTTTTTTGTTCAGCCATTAATGGAGATAAATGAACAACTCTGGCCCTACTCTGTTGAACATGAATGGGCAACGAGGAGCATTTGATAGTCACGATAAATTGGTGAGTGAAAAAGAGAAAAAAGAGAAATCGTAATTTTATTATTTCCTATGACAGAGCAGGATGACTATAATTTTCAAGCATTGTGCCACTTATGTATATCCCAGAGCAATGTACATTACTGTTTTCTAAATCTTAAACCTTTCTATAACTTGCATGGCACCATATATATTTTGTAACTGTTTTGTTCATTCAATGGTGTGTTTGTGAGTCATCCACTGTTGATATACATGATACTAGTTTCCTTAGTTTCACTGTTGTATCATGTTCCAAGGCATAAATACAGTACATTTTTTTACACACACCCCGTGGATGAATATTTTTTGTTGTTGCCAAATTGTTGCAGCTGTGAACATTCTTGCTTGTGTCTCCCTAGGCTCATTCTCATATACCTATGAGTGGAGTGACTCAATTAGAGGATATGCACTTCTTACACTTTACTAAATATGCCATATTATGCCATATTGTTCTTCAAAATACTTAACACAGATTTATAATCCCACATGCAAGGAGTCAAGGTTCCCATTGCAATCCTCAACAATAATCATTTCTCTCAGAGTTTTGAATTTTTTCAGATATGAGTGCAGAATGTTTCACCACAGGGGTTTGGTTTTCACCTTCCCAATTACTAGTGAGGCTGAACATCGTTTCATGCTTTTGTGAATTCAGCTTTTTAGACTTTGTTCTATACATCTCACTGCTATGTCTCCACACATTGCTATGTGACATTGCTATGTCTCCCTGGCAACCATTTTATTCTTGATACCGTAATTGTACAAATTGAGATTTACTTATTTGGTGGCTGTTCCACAATCAGTGACCAATAAATAGCACTTAAAAATAAGAATAATTCATGGGCACCTGGGTGGCTCAGTGGGTTAAGCCTCTGCCTTCGGCTCAGGTCATGATCTCAGGGTCCTGGGATCAAGCCCCTCATTGGGCTCTCTGCTCAGTGGGGAGTCTGCTTCCCCCTCCCTCTCTGCCTGCCTCTCTGCCTGCCTCTCTGCCTGCTTGTGTTCTTTCTCTCAGTGTGTTAAATAAATAAATAAAAGCTTTAAAAAAAAGAATAATCCATTCCAAGTTAACTATATATCAATTAATCAAGAGGTTATTAATTTTATAATCAGCTATACCGATATTTACTAGAGTTAATATACCTTTATTTTTTTTCCTTTTATTTAGAGTGATTTAGTGTGTTATAATTTCCCATTAAGGAAAAATTATTGATAAATATCCATTTTTGCTATACTCTTCAATGATACCAAAAGAACTACTATCCTGGGGCATAAAATAACTGAACAACAGAAAATCTAAACAATATAAACATATGTGAGAATTTGTGAAAAACACAAGTTAAGGTGCAGATCTGTGTTCTGTGTTCCACAAAATCTTCGATTCTGATCCTGGATCGGGTCTTATTTTCTGGACCTCCTTCCCTTCCAAGGTCCCTTCCTCACGTAGACGAAGTGGTCGGTGTGAGTGTCCATCTCTGCAGAATCCCCCAGCGCGGGCACGTCTGCTCCATGGAGTTCCAGGTACGGTCCAGGCCTCCCTCTTCCTGAAATCCTCCCCTGGCGTTCCCCGGCCAAATTAACCCCAACCTAATCTCTATCATTCGTGTCATTTTCTTCATAATACTTGTTCATCATTTGATCCTGTCACTTTTTCCTTTTGATGGCCTGTGTCACCCTGCAGGACACAGCTTCTAGGACACCAGGGCCCTGGGTATCCCTGGTGCCCAGAACAGCATGTGGTATGCTACACACAGTAAATGTACTTAAATGTCCTTACTAGTTCAAGGTCATATCAGAGAGCATGCATTTCTTACGTTCGTATATTAGAACCCACACAGAGCTAGGAATGTGTACCACTGTTGACTACAGATTTATGATGTTGGCTTTTATCACTAACGATGCAATTCACTTCCTATATTTGGAGTGCCAGGATTGGCTCTTAATTGAGGAATAATTCTATGGGACTTGACTAACTGAAGGATTTGAATTACAGACACATGCCTATGGTTTCTGTATGTGGTGAAGAAACACGTGTGTGACGATAATGCTGTCAGAACCTACTATCAGCAGACTAGGTCTTTTAGTGGTCTCCTTACTTGATAATAATGCCTCAGTGTTAGCTGCTGAGGCACCGCCGGCAGGAAAGAGAGCCCAAAGTCACAGTTATTGGACAAATAATATTCAATGAATTTTTCTCGCTCATTCTAGAATGTGGAAGCTACAGATATTCAGGGAACAAAATCACCCCTGAGGTTGTTTTCTATTCACATTGTCAAAGAAACAATTCAACAAAGAGGTCAGTGGATTGGGACTCTGCAGGTATTTTTTGAGTGATAAAAATAAATGAAACAGAAAGTACCATCATATATTGATTGTTTATTTGGATGCTGTTCAGAATATGAAAGTGCCTCTGGTTTTAAATGGTCCACGTTAATGCATTACTAATACGAATGTAACTTGCTATAGAATCAGACTGCGTTTTTTAGACCTGCTAATTTAAAAAAATAACGGATAATTTGGAGAACTGTGTGTTGACTCTTGTCTTTGCAAACACTTTATTCCAGATGTGACTAATTAGGAGTATAAACAAGTTTGCTCAGAGAATGTTTATATTACTCAGAAAAACATCATAATCAGGAAAGAAGCTACAAAGGACATGTCTCTGGGAAAAGTTGCAGATTTGTGTGATTAGCATCTTATTTGGAACATTTCCTAAAGACCTTTTGTGAGGATTATCTATTATCACTATTATTTTTTGTGCATTCTTAGTGTTAATATATAAGCATCTCTATAGTATTTATGCCTTTATTTATATGTATGTATATAAAATGATATATAGCATTTATTTAATGTCACCAATAACACCACACATGAATCCACAAGTTCACTGACCTCTGAGAAGTTGAGTAACTGAAAAAGGGCATGTTTTCTATTAAACTCACTAACTAGAAGTCATGACTTCAAACTCCAAAACCTGAAATACCTTTATACACATTTCTGAAGGCCCTTGCCTGCATGTAGATTTTGTTGTCCATCTAAACTCATGAGAAATCAAGATCTCTTGGTATTTTCATTATTATTTTTAAAAGAAAGCATAAAATTGATAGTTCAATCATGCCCAGTATTGCCAACGTCAGTTGAGTATAGGGACACTCCTACTCTCTATCTAATTAGAGAATTATTCAGACCAAGTGGTTCCTCACTAGTTGGCAGCGTCTCATTTACAGTTTGGAAACGTCACTAAATACAATCAATTTTGTAATGGTAAAACTGGTGGTAAAAATCTACGGCAGCAAGGTCTGTCAATAGGCAAAATGGAGGTAGATATTTAGTCTCCTGAACTGAATTCATTAGGGCTTTCATCTCTCTATCCCATGAGTCAGGTAGCTCAACCCATGAATTATAACTGATGAGGAGCTCAGAGCAAATGGACAGTCTTCAGCAGAAACCAATCATTCACCAAAGAAAGCACTGTCGTCCAAACACTCGATGGAGAACACGCTTAGGAGCACAATTAAGTAAGGCAAACTTTGCTTCTAATTAAAAAGTAATACATATTTTAGATTATGCACAGAAATGGCTAAAAGGAAAATAGAAATGAAAACCCCTTCATTATGTCTTACACACCCTCCCCAAAGACAAGTATATCCCACGTCTAATCCTTATCTCTAGCCAGGGCTTCAGAATTTGTTGTTTGGTTTGGGTTTGGGTTTTTCTTTTCAGTTCAAAGCCACTTTCATTTTTCATGCCAAGAATTTGGTGAGATTCTGAACAAGGTTCCTACATTACCTAATCCAAAATTTCAAACCAGTAAACCAAAGACACTTCATATGTTGTTTCAGGCAACTGTGTGTTTGAAGAAAAGAAAAACAAAGCCACCACATAGAGACAATTACAGTAAAATTAAGGGCGGCAGATATTCTGTTATTTAAATGTGCAGTTTAAAATGACATATTGAAAATAACGGCCCATTAATGTAGATTATTTTGCAGTGGAAATATCTAATTATCTTTTCCAGATAACAGAAATAAATGAAAATGTTTCAACCTAATCATAACAACCTGCCGTGAGAGAGGCTGCGCAATTAGAAATCCAGAACATGCCCCAAAGTAGAACTGTCTATGAAATTCACCCTTGGTGTCTCTTGTGTGTTCTTTCTGGTTTCTCTTCTATAGAAGAAGGAAAGAAAAATGTAACTGATTTAAAACAATTATTTGGTGTGATTGATGACAGCAGTTTTTTGTTTTTTGTTTTTTTGTTTTTTTTTTTTTTTTACATTTCAACTATCATGGTTCTCAGTAAAATGAATCTCCCAAAGTGGATATATACCACTTAGTTTCAAGGATTTTGTTATCCACTGACCTCATGTCAGAATTGGTAACCTTTGTATAGTATAGTCAAAGGCAGACAGAGTATTTCAGGCCGCAGATCTAAAATATATACTGAATAAGAGAATTTCATAAAACGAGTAAGAAACAAACATTGTTTAAAGGTTGTGACTTGGCCATGTTCCTTTATAGACATTTCAGACTAGATTTATTTATTTTTGTGTATTTGTTTTGCTATATTTGTTTTTCTACTTAGGCATGTCTGAACTCTATTGTCAACATCACAGCAGCAAAACTGACTACCAAGAAGGCAAGTGTTGGGCAGATCTCAAGAGCAAGGTTTGGTTAGAAAATTTTTGACTGTTACCAAGTGAGGAGCCTGAAAACTAAGGGTTTTATACATGCGAGTAGGAAAACTTCCACTGTAGGTGGGAGAAATTGAGTATACTTTTTGCTGCCCCTGCCCCATTTTAGGACGCACTCTTTTGTTTAATTTATTGAAAGACACAAGTTTAACATGTGTTCTTCAATACTGTGCTTTAGAATTTTTCTTATGTCTTCACGTTAACATGAAGACTGTGGACAGACATGTGCCAGGCACTTAAATTATTTGAGTTCCTTAAGGCAGCAAGACCCAGGGACCTTCTCGAGTGACTGAAAGAAAGGAGTGCGTTGTAAAGATTAATGAGGAAAAACAAAAACTTCGTCTGCCCTGTTGAGCTAATAGGAAAGGCACACCGCCCGTTCTCATGAACACCCCAACGTCACTGGGAGAATTGCGTGGTGGCCGAAGACAGAGCACAGCTGTAGTAACAACATTACTCTTGCTCCGGCATTACTTTCGGCCATCATGATCATTCAGGTCTTCCCTCTTTTCTCAATACCCCCTCTGCTACTTAGGAGTTTGATCCCCTCTGGAGTACTGATCTGACAGCTGTGACAAGTGCCTGTCCTTCTTAGGGGTCCCCGCGGGATAGAGGTTTTGTCCCAACGTGTTTTCAGACCAAAAACCCATCTGTTGTCCATGTGATCATGGTCAGTGGGATCACGCCTGGGCTCAGAGCATGTGGATCCGTGGTCATAGTTCTTCAGAACACGGCTGTACAAAATCTCCCCCAAATAGTACTGAAATGTTATATTCATATTTTTGACATGCTTAGACTTTACCAAAAAATTCCTCCACATCTGGGGCTCCGGGGTGGCTCAGTCAGTTAAGACTCAGCTGCCTTCAGCTTAGGTCATGATCCCAGTGTCCTGGAGCCTTGCCCCACATCAGGCTCCCTGCTCAGTGGAGAGCCTGCTTTTCTTTCTCCCTCTGCTTCTCATCCGGGCGCTCGCTCACGCGCACGCTCTCTCTCTCTCTGCCAAATAAAAAGAATTGTTCAACATCAAAGTACTCAGCAGCTCATGATGATTTGACTCAACACCTCTGTTTTTTAAACTTGCTATCTGCCCACTCGCACATTCGCTAGCATACTGAAATGATTTTGAAAGTTACCCGAAGGTACCATGTTTTTTGATAGTTCTGTTTTTAGGTATCTGCCACTTTCCCCTGGAATGGTTTTCCTTAACCCTTCTATAGGCTAACTTCTACTCATCTTTCGAGATTCAGCTCAAGCCCTAGAATAAGTATATCTTCTTTCCTTCTTATTTAGCACGTCTTCCTCCTCCTTTTGGCAATTATCCCTTGGGGAACCACTTTTTTCTAACCTCCAGGCTATACCGTTCACGTGAAGCTCGCTCCATGCTCTGACACCGAGGTCGGGAGGATGGCGTAGGTCAAACAATACTTTGCATTCTCTCGGCCATGTGTTTGGGTTAAGATTAGATGTGTGACCCAAGTAAGGCCAAGAAGGCTCAATCCTCTGGGACCCTTTGATAGGATTATTAGGGGAAAAGTTGTGTTTGTTTTTATAAAATTGATTAACCAGTACAAAGTAAGCCTGGAGTTTCTATTGTCAGTACTTGTCACCAGATGGGAAAGGCCAGTTATGGGAAAGCCAACACAAACATCACTGACATGGAGAGAGAAAAAGCTAGATCAGATCCAGGAAGAGTATCAGAGTGCCTGAACCAAACTCTAACTGGGTGTGAACTGTTTCTGAAATATTCCCGTTTCTGAGATATTCCTGTATGTACGATGGTAAGTTTCCTCTCCCTGTCCCCCCCCACCTCGCCTCAAAGGAGATTGGTTTGGGCTTTTACTCCCTGCCACATAAACAGACCTAACGAACACAAGTTGGCTAAGCCCAGCAGCTTCACACAGCACCTGCCACACGGTGTTTTATATCTTCTTTTGTATTTTTCCCACCACAGACTCAGCTCAGGGAAGGTTGGCATTAAATATTTGTTGAGCCCGTGAAAGAAAGATAGATACATTTTTTAGCTCTTTGATTAGTAGCAATATTTCTGAATTACTAAATGTGTTCATTTCAGTAAAAAAAAATCAGATTCCCACAATGATAAATAAAAGTTTGTTTCTTAATCAAACCTACGGTTTTCACACTTTAATGTGTTTCTTCAAAACAACCCAACACGCTTAGCACTGTTTTCTCAGTAGAATATAAGGATCATTTTTAAAACTTCAGTTTGTAGACCCCATTTCGGTGGTTCAACAACAGTGAACAATTTAATAGGGAGAGAAGTGAGGCTGATGAGGGAATCAAGGTCTGGATCGTGGAGGGTCTCAATCTCTATGCTAAGCAGTTTGGATTTTATTGTGTAGGCAATTTGGAGCCACTGAGGAGTAACCATGCAAAATTCGCATTTTAGAAAGATCATCTTGGCAGGCTCAGGATGTGGGGAAAGCGCTAAAGATCCCCTGATTGAGAAAAGAGACAGAGCCCCATTGAGTGTACTTCTCAAACCAGAGCAGTGGTGGTGAGAACTAGAAAGCGTGGAGGTCTGAAGTAGGGGCCAGATGTAGGGAATGAGAAGAGAGGTCAAAAGTGATCCCATCGGGCGCCTGGGTGGCTCAGTGGGTTAAGCCTCTACTTTCGGCTCAGGTCATGATCTCAGGGTCCTGGGATCGAGCCCCGCATCGGGCTCTCTGCTCAGCGGGGAGCCTGCCTCCCCCTCTCTCTCTGCCTGCCTCTCTGCCTACTTGTGATTTCTGTCAAATAAATAAAATCTTTAAAAAAAAAAAAAAGTGATCCCAGTTTTCTGAGTGAATGGTGGCTGTTCATTAGGATTTGAAAGTAAACAAATAAACAAACAAACAGACAGTAGGTCTGGAAAAAAGCCTAATTCAGTTTTGGACATACCAATTTAAAAAAAAAAAAAAAGGAAAAGAACTTATAAAAAGATATCTGTGGGCTTTTTGTAATCTTTGTCTTTTCTTCTAGGAGCTCTTTACTGGGAAGTTGGCCCAAGGCAGCTGGGCCCAAGGCTTCCCTGTGCATCCTGTCTGCCCAGCCACATCCTGCCCTGCCCTGAGGGCAGGGGTCCCCTGGTTCCAGCACCCCCTTCAGAAGGATGCCCATCACACACATCTCGAAGTTTCTCCTATGTCAAGGCTTCATGGAAGCTCTTATCTGGCAAACGTGGATTGCAGAAATTGGGTCATGGAAAACCGCCTTCTACTTTAAGGTATTCTTGTATGGGTTTTAAAAGAAATTGAAAGATTGTCGAAATATGTTTTATTTGCAAGGCTCAGCACAGGAATTCCCCTCATTGACAACGAGCATCTCTCATTGTAACATTTCCCCTTCGATGTTTAGTCCCCGCCACTCAGCGCTAGGGACAAGTGGAGAGCACCTGCTCCCCAAGGACGGGCAGGGGCGAGGGGCAACCTCAGACTGCACTTGATGGCTTGTATCTGATTTCTTCCCCTTTTGCCGATAGATGTCCCTGCAGCAAATGAAAGAATTTTGAAAAGAGTCCAGGGGTGTAATTAAGTGAGACAATACAGATGCCAGAATTTAAACACTGCCAGTTTTATGTAATTTAATTAATACTGTGGAGAGGAAAAAGTGCTTGTCTGTGCAGTATTTCACGAAGTGAGGAGCTGCTGATGGAAAGGAGTGATTCTGACAGAACCCACAGAAATAAGGAAGGAGCCGCCCCAGAGATGGCTCTGTCTGATCAGAAAGAACAACCACATCCAGAGTCCTGTTTATTATTTTATGTCTGACATTTTACAAGTCTGTGCAAGGTAATTATCTATAGAAATTCCAACAGCATGCCCATTGTGCCTTACAGGTGTACCTGTCTCTTCAGACAACCTTCTTAGCCATCGAAGACTTACAGCACCTGTTTCCTCGGTGGGTGGCTGGGCCCTGGGAGGGGGCTTCCCTGCACATGAGAGCTGCAGGAGGAGATTTTACAGGGAGAGAATGATTTTCTTGCTTAAAAACTCCAATATGTTGGCATCGTTATTATTAGCCTTTACTTAATCTTTTACTCAGCCAGGACGTTTTGATAAACATATATTCCATCTTCCTCGGAGAACTAGCAGGTAATGCTTCAGATGCAGACTCAAAATCAATTTTGGTAATAACGTGGGCATAGCTCACGGCTCCCTCAATGAAAATCGGGTAACGCAAAAAGAGAAAGAAAGTCTACGATCAGCAAAACACTCAGATAAGATCCTGATGTCTCAGGAGGCTCCTCATTTATAGCTTATGGTTTTTGAATAAGGGAAAAACTGCCTGAAATCTCAAGGTTTGGGGTGTGAGATTTGTCTTTGCTCCGAATGTCTCCTTTTTCCTCCTCGTGCCTCATAGCTCTTCCCCAAACTCCATCTGCAGCACAAGGTAAACACTGTTTACAGTCACAGAACACCGCGCTGGAACGGAAAACAGGATGATGGATCAAAACAAAGAGAGATGGGGTGTCAGTGAAGGTCAGAAGGTCGCATCCCTTCTGTGGTGTGAACCATGTTTCTGCCTTCTGGACTCACCATCCTAAGATTGTTGTTCCTTGTGGGCTATTTGTCTATTGTCATGACATATGTTCACAGTTAAGTGTTATATCAGATTAATGGATTTTGTTAAGATACGGATTCAATAGGGCCAAGATAACATGTAGAGGAAAGGGGTCAGTTCTTGATAGCTCAATATATGAATGTCAATTCAAGTTTAATTACATAAGTAGGCCCTGAAGCAGGCAGAGAGAGGGAGGAAGCGGGCTCCCTGTGGAGCAGAGAGCCCAAATCCTAAACAGGCTGGATCTCAGGACCCTGGGATCATGATCTGAGCTGAAGGCAGAGGCTTTAACCCACTGAGCCACCCAGGCACCCCTAAAATTTTATTTTTAAATCTCAAGGGCCATCCTACTGGATTTAATTACTTGTACTTATCCCTGAATTACTTTTTTCCCCTAAGGATATAATAATACATTAAAAAGGAAAATTACTGGGTAAGTTAGACTTGAAACATAACTTTTAGCCTTCATCCAGTCTAAAAATTGAAATGAGAAAGTGATAAAAATGAGAACAAAATTAAATACAAGTATATATAGATATAAATACGGTAGTCAACCTTAATGACTACTTCACTTCCTAGCTGTTTAAATGAATAGCTTTTATCTATGATGAGAAATCTGATTGAAATTTTCGCCAATATACTTCAACATTTCCAAGTTCCCCTTTTTTGTTGTTTATGTCAGAAAAGTCCAATTTGTATAACTGCCAAAATGAGACTGGTGAAATAAACACCCAAACCCACCTTTATGAAAAAACAAAAACAAACAAACAAAAAAAAACATGTTCCCTCTATTTTAATTAAACCTATTTAAAATCTACCCTTTGATCATGTTCAGGATGCCAGAAGTTTCAGAAAATGTAATCACCTGAGAGCGGCCATCACCAAGGTGTGAGCAAAGCCCACTGGAGACTGTCTGGTTTAAGTGTCTATTTGATTTACACACTGCTAGGTAACAAACTACTCCCAAAACTTTGGGCTTCCCAGTTCTGTGAATCAGGATTCAGGAAGGGCTCAGCCTGGTATTTCTTCTGCTCTGCGAGATGCTGGCTGAGATCATAGAATCCCAGTCAGAGGGCTTCACCCACATGTGTCACCTTGGTGGGAACACTGGAAGGCAGGGACCTTCCCCTTGCCAGCTCAGGTGAGTGGGCTCCAGGAGGAGCTATAGCAGAAGCTTCAGATAATGACCCAGTTGTGAAAGTTACACAGCATCTTCCTACTTCATTCTCTTGGCCTGGCCACAAATTATTTGTGATCTTTGACATACAAAATTTATTTTCTCCTCCCAGGACCCCGTTAACGGTCATCCCATTACAGCATCAGGCTCTAATGCAAAGACCATGATCTTGTCATCTGTTAATGAGACTACTCCCTGCTGTGAAGAGTGTAAACCTGGCGATTCATAGACCTGTACCCCTGGGGCTAAAAATACATTATAAGTTTATAAGAAAATAAAAAAAAATTAAAAATTAAAAAAAAAAAAGACTGCTCCCACAGGACTCCACAGGTAGGAAGACCCATTACAAATACAAGTCACAGAGAAGACAAAAAATGCATAAGAAGACAGGGACAGAGTAACTACAATAGATACTCCAAACTGAAAAGAGGGAACTGAGAAGCATGTATACTGTGACTCTGAAATCCAGTAACACATATCATCAATTTCCCTTGTTCATTGAAGAAGACCTAGATCTTCTCCTGAGGAGTATTTCTGTTTAGCATTTGGTTTCCCCTTCAAATCATGGGCTTCTCCCTCTGGATAACCGCTCCTTTTCTATAGGAAATGTTCTATGCTTGCAACAGAGTAGCTTTATGATTGCCCTCAGAATAGGATGGGAAAGGGCACCTCTTTCCATTTCATACTTTGGCCCAAACTGATACAGCTATCTAAACAATTTTGTGGGATTCCCAGGTATACAATTTATTAACATAATCCACTGGCCAAACATCGTGTTCATACTTTTTTGAGACTAGGCACTCACTACATGGGTTGTGAGTCAGGGAGCTATCAGGCAAAAGTCCTTAAGTGTCTTGGAAGAAATTTGTCCAGCTCATAAAAAGAAGCAAGCACCTGTTAAAATTTTGTGAGATCTTAACAACAGGTTCCACGTTGACCTGACCTTAACCTGGAGGCCGTGTGCTCCTGGCAGCCTCAGTCTTCCATCTTTGCCTGAGTCACCTTTTACCTTGAGAAACATCTGATCACTGGGCAAGTTAGAAATGAGAAATACTTCTATTTTCCAACCTAACAAGATTGTCATTGGACTATTTCCTTTGAATTCTGCTTAAAAACCATACATTTTCTTTTCAAATCCCTCTTTCCTTACATGTTATCCATGAGAGTTAAAAGAAGGCTACCATTACTTCCAATGTTCTTCCTGGGCCTCTTGTGTTCTATCTCCTCTATTTCTGCAAATACCAGTTTGCCAAAAGGTCCACAAAGCTGAGCACAGGTCACGATTTTCCCAGGCTTGAATGGCAGTTTTCTCACAGCCTTTCCAGTCTACACCAACAAACTTTTCAATATTCTAGGTTTCTACCTACTAAAGCCAACACAATCTGAAGCATGCTGCTGCTAATATTATATCGTTTCAATGCTTCTCTTGCCGTTGGACAAAGCAGTTCAAAAATCAATTGCTTAAACAATATCGACTTATTAAGCTACAATTCTTTGTGTGACCAAAGAACTCTGCTCTACATGGTGTCACCGGGAGTGCTGGGATGGCTGTAGTTTCCAAAAGGTCCTCTCTCACATGGCTGGTCATTGACTTTCATCTCTGGCTTCAGTTTTAGCCAGGGCTGTGGGCTGGGGCTTTGGTGTTCTTCCATGATGGTTTCTCCCTGTGGGAGTTTGAGCTTCATGGAGCCATGGGGGCTGGGTTCCAGGAAAGGACATTGTAGGAGGTGAAAACAAAAGCTCTACATCTTGTAAGACTCAGGCTCAAAAGTTACAAAACATCATTCAAACCACATTATCTTGACAAGAACAGGTTGGGAGCATCCCAGAATCAAAGGAGTTAAGCTAGACTCCACCTCCCCAAGTAGAAATGACAAGGGCTAACTACAAAATTATGCACAATGGAAGATATGGGGTGGCCATTTTAATGACACGTGGGGATTTTCAGAGGAGTTGATGGATTTTACATGGAAGAAGACATGACCCTTGAGGGGCAAAGTATTATGGGTTAAATTTTGTCTCTCTCCAAATTCACAACCTTCAGTAACTCAGAATGTGACCTTATTTGTGAATAGGGCTGTTGCAGATATAATTAGTTAAGACAAAGTCATACTCAAGGAGAACAGTCTCTGTCCCTATAAAAGGGGGACATTTGGACACAAACATGCTCCTGGGGGGAATGCCATGTTCAGATGAAGACAGACATCAGAGCAAAGCAGCAGAAGACAAGGGATGCCATAGATGTCCAACAAATCACCAGAAGATAAGAAAGGTGCCCAGGACAGATTGTCCCTCACAGCCTCAGAAGAAACCAAGCTCGCTGACACCTTGATCTTGGTGTTCTGGCCTCTAGAACTGAAGAATAAATTTCAGTTTAAGCTGCCCAGTCTGTGTACTTTTCCTGGCAGCCCCAGAAAACTAACACAAGCAGCCCTGGGCCCTTTGTTGAGCCTCCACCCTGGTAGGTAAATGCCCCTCAGTTGGAATCCTTTGAACGCTTCAAGGATCCAGGTCAGAAGTAGCAGTGGTTGCCCAGAAAAGCAAACACTCAAATAGTTTCTTTTCTGAGGCAGTTTCTGTGACCTTTTATTCTAAAATTCCATGTAGTGCTATCAGGAATCAGAGGGCGGTGCCTGTGCCTGTGCATGGGTGTGTGTGTGCGTGTGTGTGTGCGTGCGTGTGTGTGTGTGTGTATATGTGTGTTTTCCTTCTAGATCACAAAACATAACCATTCTCAGTGGCCTACATTGGAAACACGTTTTTCCTTGACATTCCTGGTATTTGTGTTTTAATGCTGTATGTAAAGGGACTAATAATCAGATCTCAACAACCTCTTCTACTACAGAGAAAACTCCAGAAAGCTGGGATTCGTCAAGCAGATGCCATTCACACCCAAATCTCTAGGTACACAGGTAACTGTGGCCATTGTCAGTTTTGCAAAGAACAGGAATTTCTTGACTGTTTTTCTCTGGTTTCCCAGGGAGCTACCTTGCTAGTTTAGCAAAGAAGTAATGCTCCTACCTCGCACCAGCACAGTCGCTCAGACTCCAGGGTAGCCGCTGGAATGCATGTGAGGAGATGACGAAGATTGATCTGTCTATGGAGGACTGAAATGTGAGCATCTGCTCTAATGGCACTAAAAAGAATTAGACTCATCAACTATAGTGATTCATAATGATGACTGTGTTTGCTCTTAGAATATTAAGGGAACCAACCATCCACTTAATTGCCAAAAAGGACTCTTTTTTTTTTTTTTTTAACACCATGCAAGATCTCTCTCTCATTCTCTCAATATATAGATTTTTATATAGATAGATATATCCCTAAATGGTCTTACTGGTTCAAACATAAATGTAGCAAAGAAAAATTAAAATGAGCTAATATCTTTGATTAATGCTAGTTTCTCTGTCTGAACTTAGGAGCATAAATATCCCTTTATAAGTAATACTGTCTGCAAATAAGATCAAATTAAATTTCAAGGCACTTTGTTAATGAAAAGTATCGATTTTTATGGTGTTTGGGAGAAACCATTGCCAATTCTCAATCGAGTTGATATCCTTTTCAGCAAGCAGTGCTTTGTCCTTGAATATATAGGCTCCTCCTCGTGCTCCTTTTCTGGCTTCTCTCCTCCTCTTCTCGTGCTCTGGCCTCTTCTCTTTTCCCTTTCCATTCCCTTCCCATTTGGTCAAATTCACTCCTACACTGTCAGTCCTCACTTCACGGCAGACAACTCCTAAATCACCTCGATTAAGTTGAAGTTGAAGCCTCCCCTTCCAAAGTCCTTGCTCAGACAATCTACCCTTTCCAATCAAACTATTTCCAGAGTGGGCTGCTTTCACTTTCTTCTCCCTTTCTGTTTTGACAGCTTGCAGCCTCCCCTCCCTGAGCAAATGTTACCATCCTTAATGGAGCAGAAGACTCGGGTCATTCTTCCGTTGTCTTACTTCCTGAGTCCATTCTGATTGGCAGGCTTTCTTCCCCTTGCACACCAGCACACATCTGCTGCTTGTACAGACTGGCCCTGCTCTGTCCTGGGCAGGAGAGTTCAGTGACCGGATGTGATATTTTGAGGGAGTGTATGAGGTAAGGCGGGGTAAGTGAGGGAGCTGGAGGGAAGCAGACACGGCCCACCCAGTATGATCCATCAAATCAACTCTAGCAATCATTGGGGTGACACGCATCTCTGAAAGATCATACAGATGGCTTAGACTTAGCCTCACGATTCAATTAAATACTAATCATACATCACCATGTGCCACCTCATGTCTTGCTGAAAATTCCCATTTAAATCTAGTGTTCTAATTTAGCTTCTATGGGCTTATATTTGGTCTTTGCAGCTAGACTATAATTCTCTAAAGATAAGACTGGTATCAAAGTTTTTGAATACCCCTGAGAGGGTCTAGATCTGTGGGACCAGCAAAACAATAAAAATTCACCCAGAAAATATTTTAAACAGTTGTTACTGTGATTTCGTCAACCACTGGAGCCTCTAAATTGATTTGCAATCATAACTGAAATAGAAATAGTACCTTAGACTGAATGAGTAATGGAGGTAAGCAAAAAGAATGAACTGGAAAAATGATCATTTGTGGCTTTTGAGCCCAGTAGTTAAATGTGTGTGCTGAAACCAGGAACTTCTTTATGGTCATAATAGAAAAAAAAAAAAAAATGTGTAGAAATAGCTCAGAATCTCCTCTTGAGGTACCCCTTAAGGAAATGCCCTTGGCAATATGTGACAAACATTGATTTAACCTTATTCCCCAAGTAGAACATGATTTCTAAAGAAAGCACCTTCAAAAATGTAGTTTGTATTGGAAAACAAAGCATAGAAGAATTTGCTTGACAAATAGCAGAGCTCTTGTGTTCTAGGGCCTGCTGATGTCCAGAAACAAAGAAATAAAAAAGCTATTATTCAACTCAAAATGGAGACATTGTATCCTGTGAAGAACCTTCCTCTAGAGATCATCGTACTAGTTTACAACTTCCATTGGTCTCCCAGAGGACAGGGAGCCTTTGGGAAAAGTAGACATGAGAGTGAATTTCACCTTTCTGCATATTCCCTTTTTCCGTTTTGTTATAATAGAACTCATTTTGTTAAACTGACCACATCACCTTGTCAGTTTAATGAAATGAGTTATATAGTTAGCATAATAATGGCCTACTTGAGATGAATTACTATTGATCTACTTTTGCTAAATAATTTAGAAACAGGGACCCAGTGAGTTAAAGTGACTACAATCAAAACCTTTTCAAGAAAACAGAGAGAATGGGAGTGAACCAGGAGGTACTAACCAAGTTAAAGGCACTGGGGTTGGTTCCTAAAGCTGAGAGCTATCCTGCTTCTGTTTCTTGTCTGTGGGCCTTGTGGACTATTGGACGAACCATGCCAGGTTGGGAACCCAGCCACGACTCTGACCCCTCCCTCAGCAGATACTCTCCACACAGCTGCCAGCACTTCTGAGGTCATTTCCTGTTTTCATTACTTGAGAACATGAATGACTGCTGAATAATTATGCCGTGATTATGTACATCTTGCCTTATGTGGAATTCCCACAGTAATCACAGGTGCCTTGGGTGGTGCCACAGCCTGGAGAGGTCACACCCAGTCTCAGAGGCTCGCTGCATATCAGGGAGGCCTGCCTGGAGGGGAACCCACAGACTAGCCTGTCCTCAGCCTGAGGCCCAGGGACTGGATCTTCCATTTGAAGTCTCATAAAATGTGCTTTGGGACCTGGACAGTTTTGATGCATACATCTCTGGCTCTGAAAGTTCAATCTTTTTCTCTTGACTCTGGAATTATTTCAAGCCATATGCCACTGCTGGTATTTCCAGTATGACAGATGACGTGAGTGAGGGGCAAAGAAGTGAGTTCTCACATATGAAAAATACTATATTACTACTTTCAGTTGTTACATTTTCACCTCAACGGTTAATTACTCTACCAATCAAAGAACATGCCCAGAGACAGAAACCACATCAGTGAATCATAAAATCATTGCTGGAAACAACCAGGGCTGGAGACCTCTCCACGCCCGCACTTGGGCCTCTTGTTGTTGGAGCCTCTGCTAGAAAACCTTCAGAAATCAGGAACTTCCTACCACCCAGGCTAGCTTATTCCCACCCAAGACAACACTCCACCTTTCAAAAATGTTCTTCTTATATGGAAGCGAAAACTCCCCCATCTTCAAATTTCACTCCTCTGTGAGACAGGGATAAATTCTTAATGAGAACATGAAACTTCCTTGAAAACAGAAAAATAAAATTTCGAAATAAGAGAATGAGTAAATGGCTAATGTAAAGGAACTCAGAAACTTGCTGTTTTAACTGGAAATAGCGTTGCTGATGAACATGAATATCTCCTAAGGAGGATTTATAATTTTTTCAGTAGAGTGGTGTCAGAAATAAAGGCAGGGGAAGGAAGTATCTCACATCATGCATGTTTTATGGAAGACTTAAGGGCCCCTGCTCATGTCTCATACCCACAAATTTAGGAATAGCGGACGAGGCAATTTTTGTGCTCTCACACAGGGCTTATTAGCTAGTCCCTGCAGAAATTACTCTCCTTGATTTACATATGAGAGTGATATTGTTTCAAACTTGAAATTCACCCAAAAATGCGTCCTTCCTCTGAACTCCTTTACAATGTCTATCTTTGCTCTCCTGGCCATGAAGGCTCCCTTTTATCGTTCCCACTCCCAAGGAGCAAAGACAGTATCTATAAAGACGTCCTCAAGGGTCCCCACCACCAATACAAATTCCCACAAAAACCCATTGAAAAGGGAATAAACACAAGAGGTAGGGTCCAGCAAATTTCTTTTATTCCAGCTGTCTAATTTTCATGAGTCCTGCCAAGATTCTGGCTAAGTGTTGCCCCTTTATGGCCACTGCGCATCTTCAGAACTCTGTGAACTCTTGTTGCCCTCCTTCTATGGGCTTAATGTTTCAGTCTTTTGAGTATATCCTAAAGAGCACATCTTAGATGTACAGTTACAAAGGTGGGAAACAGGTGTGTAGGTGAGTGAGGTTACTGTAAGCTGGTAAGCTCCAGACCAGGAGGGGCAGCACGTGAAACACAGGTGAGATGCGGAATTCAAGAACCTACTCTAGACCTCTCATGTCAGAAACTGCACAGAGCCCAGTGGTCTGAGCTTAAACAGATCCCCCTTGCCCCCCAACAAGACTCCGATACCCCTGCTCTGGGCCAAAGAGAGATTGCACAAAAGGCTTTTCAAACGAAGAGTCTGAACCACCCTTTTCACAAAAGGATTTCCCAAAATCCTATGCATAAAAGCATAGGATTCTCCAACAGAACGGGCTAAACTTGAAAGTTGCAAATCTCACTGCCAATTGCCAAACTTTAAATTTAAATTCTCAATCTTAAGTTTATGATAACAAAGCTTGCTGTCATGAGAATAATAGGATGTAGTTAACTGTCCTCAGTGACAATACTTTATCCAGGCTTGATGGGGCAATTTGAAAATATCATTAAAGAGACAAGTTACACAATAGGGATGGTGAAAGTGTGATTATCTTTGGAGATTAAATCCCCAAACGCCATGTGGCTTCTAAATGTGTGTCTCTTATTGATTTAAAACTCTTGACTAAGAGCTGCGTTTCCCAAATACTGTTTCAGATACTCAGAAAGGTCTATTTCCACACACACTCTATAAGGGTTTTAAAGGCATCTCAAAATCTTGAATATTCTTAAAAACCACTGACTGATTCAGCTATCTTCCCAAATGAATAGAGCTCTTTTCCTTACTCCCTTCAACACAAGCTAACAGCAGCCGCAGAAGAAAAAGAAGACAGAGGAAGAAAAGCCAAGAAGGAATGATCTAAAACAGTAAGAGTCCAAAGAAGGTAAAATTTACCTGAGAGTTCCCATAGTTTAGAGAAAAGCATTGTTTCGTGTTTTTACAGCTTCCACACAGAGAGCTAGATGAATAAATTAGTGATAAATGAGTAACACAGCAAGCGTTCAAAATTGGAGTCATCCTATTCATGCTGTTCTGGAATCTGCTTTGGCTTTTCAAAACGTGTCAGAGATATCCTTTAAGTTAATAACTGTATCTACATTATCATTTTTAATTGTTACATGGTGCTCCATTTTCTACATATGGCATATGTGCCATGATTTATTTACTGAATTTTGTAATTGTTTTGCTGTTGTACACAACACTGCCACAAAGGTGCCCAGATACTTTGGAGCACCTCTGCACTGTCCTTGGGAAAAGTTGCTTCAAGTTTGACTTCTGGGTCAAATGTGATACATTACCTTTAAATTCCCATGTATGTTGCCAAACACCTTTTCAGAAAGGCACTCCTTCTGAAGACACAAAAGCACACACACACACTTGTAAGTCCTCATTTACATTTGGTTTTGTCAATGTTTTAGATTTTTAGTAATTGAATGATAAAATCATCTATTTTAGATGTTTTGTTTTTGTTTTTGTTTTTGTTTTTAGTGATTACTAATGCAATAGAAAATATTTTTCACCTATTTCCAGGTCCTCTTTTGTGTTTGAGTGTTCATTCCATAGTTACTAACTTGTAAAATCTCTTTGTTCATGAAGGTAGTTATTCTTTGTTACATGTCCAAAATATTATTATGGTAGTTATCTTTCTATTAATTTAGTGTAGGGTATATTCACTATTAGAAAAACTTGAAGTGTTTACATACATTTTAAATATCATTACTTTCACTTTATGGTTTCAGATTTCTGTAGTTTCCTTTTTATGTTTTTTTTTGTTGTTGTTGTTGTTTCCTAAATCACTCTTTCCTTTCCTTTCTTTTCTTTTAAATCTAAAGCTTTGACCACGTATGGTATAATTTTCTTACAACGATCCTGTGGACTTCTAACTTTAAAAAAAATAAAATTAGCTCTGTTGTATCAATACCTTTTGTCAAATAATCTGTTCTTTTCCCCCCCATAATTTGAAATAATATGTGTTTGGCAATCCTCTCTATCTACATGGAGTCTAATGAAACTGTATCTGGAAAACCACCTATCATTTCCTATGTGAGAACCCCACAGTTTTAAATACTCTGTATGTCTTAAATAACTACAGAATATATCTTATGTATGCCCAGATTCCCACTCACTATTACTCTTTTTCTTTTAGGAACAACTAGGTTTTGTTGCATGTTTATTTTTCAGATGAAATTAACAATTGCTTCATCAAGTAACAACCATAACAAAAAACAACTGATCTTTTGATTTTGATAAATTTGAATGCTACAGTAGAGCTTAGTTATCAGAGTGATATTACATAATTTTATTTCAAAACATTCTTATGTTCTCAGGTTTTAAGTTGCTATTATAAATGGGGTATTTTCTGCCATAATGTTCTATAGCTGGTTATACGTATATAGGAAAGCTGTTGGCTTT
Organism: Mustela nigripes; assembly: GCF_022355385.1. Classification (NCBI taxonomy): domain Eukaryota; kingdom Metazoa; phylum Chordata; class Mammalia; order Carnivora; family Mustelidae; genus Mustela; species Mustela nigripes. The sequence continues at coordinate 145,579,535 of NC_081561.1, read as the reverse complement.
TTAATATTAATTTTCTAGCTTCTGATGTTATACTGAATTTCTTACTTCTTTCTGGTAGTTTGTCTGTTGATTTCTTATTTTCCAGCTACACAATCATATAATCTACACGTAAAGATAAAGAAGCCTCCAGCTTCTAGCATCTGTGCTTCTTAGTTTTATTTTTCCTCTAATTGCCTTAGTTGCTTCCCTTATTCCTGACTTTAATGGGAATGCTGCTAGTGCTTGAAAACTCTGTGTGGTGCCGGCTTTCAATTCAGATGCACGGTTTTTATCACATGCTATCATTGACTCCTTTTATCACCTGAAAAAGATGATTGTTTTAAAACATAGAGTATATATTTGAAAAACAGGGAATAGATATGGAATTTCACCTAATACTGTTAAGCACTTATTAGAATGAGCATACAACTTCTAAAGTTGAATTAGAGCCCCACTTTCTTGCAGTGACTCATATTTGATCATCCATTTACTACCAATTTCTTTAAAAATATTAACTAGGGTTTCATTTCAAGTTTTATGTAAAATTGTCTATATTTTTCTTTTGGATACTGATCTTGTAAAGATCTTGAGTTTAATATTTTGTTGAACTTATAAACATGAGTGAGATATTTTCTTTTTGCAAATGTTTATATAGGAGATGTTTATCCCTTGGGAATTAAAAAAAAAAAAAATTACTTGTGAAACCATCTGAGCACAGCACATTTTTCTGGAATGTAGGCTCCTGGGAAGTGTTTTTAATTTCTTGGATGTTTTGACTTATTTGGATTTTGCATTTCTTTTAGAGTTAATTTTGATCATTTGTATTTTCTGAAAAAGTTTTATATTTTATACAGATTTAAGCTTAGAATCTTATATATCTTTTTCTCTGCCCTCCCCTCCCCCCATTTTTCTCTAGGTATCTTATCATTTAGTATTTTCTGTTTGTTTTGTTTCCCCTAAGGAACCAAATTTTGTATGTGTGTATCCATTTTTCTATCCTTCTACATTTTAACTCATCCATTTTCCCTTTTGTCATTATAAATCACTTGTTTTTCTACTGAGGTCCTCTGAGTACAGCTGTGAGGTTATTCAACTTTCATAATTATTTTTTCTCATTGTAATTATTTTTTACATAATCTGTTATCGCAGTTGTATTTTCTTTTCTGATCCAAGTTTGTTTTTTGTTCTTGTTTTTTTTCTGAGGGGGAAGAATTTCAACATGCTTAGAGCTGAGGACATTTTGTTTCTTCTTTTGGTAATTATTTACAGACTCAGGACACCGCAGTCTGTACCCCACACCTTGTTCAGGCCGAGAAAGCCTGCATTTCCACTCCTGATTCCCCACGATCACTCCACCGCCTTCACAGTGTCACTCAGGGTTCCAGTCCTGGGGTCCCTGGCCAAGGAGGGGCCCTGGACATGTCAGACAAACTGTTTCTCTGCCTCCAGGGCTGGACCTGGAACTGGCAGTGCCATGGGTCCCAGAGGGGAATCCCAGGGAGACTTCTAGAGCCCCGCCCACAGCCCTGAGCCCCGCCCACAACACGCCCCCACAGCCCTGAGCCCCGCCCATAGCTCTGAGCCCTATTCACAGCCTGAGCTCCAAGGGCTTCTGTCTCACAAAGCCGTGAGCTCCTTCCAAGAGCTGTTCTAAGCTTCGGGCCCCTCACCCATTTTCCCTTCCCTCATTCATGCTTCACGCTCCAGCCGGCCTGCTGTAGCTGTGCTCTGCCAGAATGGCTTCTTTGTTTTTGCCTCGCATTTCTTTACCTACGTGTTTTTAATATTCAAAATATCCAAGGCATCATGACCCCGAGTACTGATGGGAGCCGGATGGGGAAGGATGAAGTCACGTCTGTTACTCTTAAATATGGGGATATTTCTCATTCTTTTTAGAATTTAAATTTTTCAGAAGTTCATGGTTAGACTAACTTTTTTTTTTTTTTTTTTTTTTTTTTTTTTTTTTTTTTAATTTATAGCTATTCTGTGTCTTTTTTCTTTTGGCTTCTGGAATTCTTTCTGTAAACTTCAGGTTCAAATTCTTTACCAGAGCTAATCTTGGTACATTCTCATATTATTTGGGAATGTGGTAAGTCCCTTTGACATACAAATGTTCGAGTCTCCATTTCAGAAGAATTCATTTCCTAATACATGTTGGAGTCCTCTCATCAGTGGGTTTAATTGTTGATCACTGGAAAGATCACTATTTAAATCTGTATTGTTTTTATTCTGGGGGGTGGTTCTGGGTGGCTTGGTTGGTTGAGGGTCTGACTCTTGATTTCGGCTCAGGTCGTGATCTCAGGGTCATAAGATAATGTCTTACATCAGGTGCGACAATCAGTGTGGAGTCTGATGGATATTCTCTCTCTCCCTCCACATCATCCCCCTGCTCCCTCTCTCTCTAAAATAAGCAAATAAATCTCTACTGTCTGTATTCTAATGATCATCCGTCTTTGCATCTCCTGTCAGGAGAACTCACCTCTTTCCTCTTGGTTTCACTAGTTACCCTTCTTCAGCTCTCATTTTAGATCTTATTCATTTGTGTCTTTTTAATGTGGAATTTCTTAGCCTATCTTGTCCTGTTTTACTTTATTTTATTTTTATTTTATTTTGTTTTGCTTAGTCCCTTTTGATGGGGGAGTTCCACCAGTCCTACTACTTACCTAAACAAAATATAAGGAAAACTTCCTGGGTCCTCCTCCTGCTTTTCACTAAGCAGCCAGTGGGTCTTCCTTTGAGATGTAGATGCAGAGGACTAGTCACCCGTGTTGGTGGTTTTCTCTCCGGGGGGCCTGCCTGAAGCGACTGGAGAGCAGGAGGGCCAGGGGACAACTGGGGCATCAGAGGCTTTATTTCATAGGTTTTCTCAGAATCATTAGAAACTCTGCTCCACAGGTCAGCTCCCAGGTGAGAGGAGTGGCCTCTTGCACAGAAAGTGTCCACTCCCCCCCATATGAATGAGTGATCCTACTTCAGTGATGGGAAGCTGATGACAGTAAAACAAATCATGGCGATGCCCAAGCCTGTGGACATTTGCGGCTGTGAGTCAGTGTGCCCTTTCTCTGGGTCTTTTGACTGAAGATTTAACCCCCTTCATTGGGAAGCTAAGTCAGAGGAAACCCATTCTGTGATATTTGGCTGTTGTGTTTTCTTTCTCCTCTGTCTTTGCTGCCAGGATACACAGGGAAGTTGGCGGTGCCGAGGGCCCGCATCCCATGACCCACACATCTCTCCATCTTAACCAGGAATCCATCAGGTTCTTTAGAACCAAACTGCGATCCCCATCCATGTGTCCAGAACACTCTTTGTTTCATCCAGATTTTATGCTCTAGAAGTTTTCAGTTTGAGAGTGAGGAATTTTGCTCTATTCCTAGTTCTTTGTATTAATTTCTGAGGACACTATTTTTGTGGGCTGAAGAGAAGAGCCAGAGAAGTTTGTAAACATATAATTTAGCTGACATCTTTCCCAGAAGTTCTTGTCATATTCATTTAAATTAACTCAGGGTAAGTAGATTTGACTCCTTAATATGTAATTTGAATATATGCATGACCATACTAATGACATATCTCCAGGGTTCTTTTACATAAATATATGATAACTTCTCTAAAGTCATTTTAGAAAGAACTAGGGAAGAAATTCATTTGGCTGAAAGTCTAAAATTTAGCAGGTGAAAACAAACATTGCTTACTTTTTCTTAATCATGCCATCATAGACATTACTCTCATGTTTATCAAATAATGTCTAACAATTATATTCAGATAATTGGATTTTCTTTCAGCATTTGGGTAGGAGATTTGAAGCGTGTATTTATGAAAATAATTGGAATTTTTAATGCAGGATTTAGTCTTAATTATGTACATATATTTACATCGGTCTTATTGTTCCGAGCAACATAGGGTCCTGTCGCTACCACCTGTGCATAAAGAAGCAGAACAAAGAGGAGAAGATTCGCTCATGATTTTCCACTCTCTGCGCTTCAAGGCAGAGCTACCAGTTTAATAGGTGATAGAGAAGCTTATGTTTGATACCATCCTCTCTAGTCGCTATTTTGTGAGGTACCTCTGCTTCACAGATGTAAAGTAAATATCCAATTGCACAGGGCCTCAAAAGGATATCTTTGCCTGTTTTTTTTTTTTCTTTTTTGGGGGAAATTGTTAAACAAATGCTTTTCCAAGAACAAGTCAGCTTTCCAAATCTTCTTTCCAAATTTCTTCCACCCCCCCACCCATCTATGACAACTTCAAGAAAATGAACAAACTGATGCTTTATCTCTGGCTCTAAATGTTGGGATTGAAATAGGCACTTTAATAACAAAACTAATTTCATGTGCTCTGGGAGGGTAATGTAAGTGCACCTGCTTCACGAGAACAATGGCACCTAGGTAAAGAGCATGTGAATAGCAAGGCCCAGGTGAGAAAGACCCTCAGAAGAGTGGTCTGCTCTGGTTCCTCCGGTCACAACAGCTGGAAGATCCTGTCTTCCCCCTGGTCTGGAATTGAGACCCCAGACCAAGCCCATGTGTGGGCTTCTCAAATATGAAGGAGGTACTACTTACCTCATAGAAGTGATAAGACTATCAATTATATGAGCTATAGATAAGATGTTTAAAGTCTTGGACTAAAGCAAAACCTAGAAGGCAGTCAGGTGGTGTTTGACTGCTGGCCTCGTGCATGCATCCCATCAAGGACAGAACAGTTCTGTGTAGTGCTGCCACATTCACATGCGGTACGCGCACAGGTCTCTACTAAGCGATGTAAGCAATATAATGGATTGCAATCCATGAAACTGTGTACAAACATTTCTCCTTTCTCTTCTGAGCCCTCCGTTGGGTTTTGAAATCAGTAGGTTCTGCATGCACTGAGAATACCAATGAATGCAGAAGTCAACACTTTTCCTCTTGGGTAACTTCCTGAGCGGGTGCATCAACATGAAAACAGATTTCTAACGCAAAAACAAAACCACACATGTATCTCTTCCAAGGAGTTTTATTGTTAGGACCAAGATGTTTTATAGTGTTCAAAATATTGTAATGTAGTTATGGTGTTGTTCCACACCTGTGTGTGTGCATGTCCTGATTCCACCTGGGGCTGGTGTTATTGCTCTGATGCATAGAGAGGGCAACTGACATCAAGATCTCCTGGCTAAATAAATGGGAAGCTGCTGGAAAACAGAGGTTATCTGGATGCAGCTCCATGCCTCAGTCCACCAAACCTCAGGTCTCCCCCAGCTTGAACGCCGACATCTGTAAAAGCTCCCCAAACAGCTTCTCAGCCCTGTGGGAAAATGTAATCTATACTCTCTCTCTTTTGATCTCATGTAATGCTCTTCTTTAAATACCAAAGTATTAGCAGATAAACCATGTGGAAATGGGTGAGTAGATGAGTTGCTTTGTGTACTGCATTACACAACGGATTGGAATAGATTAAAATTTCATCATTCATCCCCCGTGGCCCCCAACCCCCAGTGTTATTTTTACTGTTTTAAGCCAAGTGGATACGCTTACATGACTTACGCTCTTTGGCTAGGAAATCCATTTGTTTTATCCATTATACTTTCAGAATGATTGATGCAGGATAAAAACTAGTAATTACACACACACAAAAAAATCTCTGGACCAGTTATGGCTAACTTGAAGAAGAATTTGGGGCTCACATTTTAAGGGTCTCACTCATACATTCTTTGATTAATATGTTAGAGTCTTCAGGGCTTTTCCAAGACCAACGCACGATCTGATTGGCTGACTGAATTGCACGCTCACCCTTGAACAACGCCGTCTGTGCTCACGCTGTGCTCCATACGGACTTCTCTCCCCTGGCTTTTCACTGAATAAGTAATGTGCTGGGGGATGGGGTGGGGAAGGAGAGTATCCTTAGGAGTCCTTTAGGCAAAATGACTTCTCCAGCATATCAAAGAGAAAGCGTGGATAGTTAGTTACCTCTAATTCCTCTGGAGCAAAGATAATATTAGGAGATCAGTGAGGATCACACGGCTGAATATATGTGCATTATTTTTTTTAGATTTTCAGGAATCATTTTCAGGTTTGAAAGTGGAAAAAAAAGACAGGTGTTGCTTTTTATCTTTCAGTGCTTCCTTTTAAAATAATCCCCAAAGACTAATGACTCATGCAAGTGAAAATACGGTTGTTTGTTTGTTTTCTAGAAAAATGGTATTTCTGATTTATATGGATAAGAAAATAATTTTACGTAAGCTCTCCATTTTCAGACAATATTGCATATAAATAGGAATTCAACAAAATGAAAATCCAAGTAGATGAAATGACTGTAAGCGCCTCATGTTTGGGCACAAGCTTCTACCTCCATGTCACACAAGCCGTATAGCAGGAGGCACAGAAAAATAAACAAAATTTAACATCACCATTATTATCACCTAATGTCCCTACCCTGTGTGTGTGTGTGTGTGTGTGTGTGTGTGTGTGTTTATTTATTTAGACTTGAAGGTTTCCTGGCTCCTAAAGCCTGTTGACTAATAGGTCCCAGACTGGAAAAAGCATTCCTAGCTGGTTCTCCATGCGAGTCCCAAAGCAGTTCTACAATCCTTACCCTCTTTCTGTTTCTTGGGTTCATTCTGCATACATGAGTTCTGTAGTTAGACCCCTGCGGCTCTAGTTTTTGGAAAATAGCCTAAATTCCTGAGGAGAAATTCTGAAACTCCCATATGGATGCATTTCAGACCCCAAGTGTGCTCAGCCGTGGAGTCAGGGGTGAGGTGGACCTACAGAGTCACTGCACTAAAAAGCTAGATAGAAATGTCTGTCTTGCTTTGGCACTGTTATGGTATTTCTCTCTAAATTCACTTGCATTTCGGCATTCTTAAATGCCTTGAGAAAATTACTTTCAATTTCTCAAATTCTTGAGAAGCCACTCCCAAGGTAAAATAAATAAGTAAATAAATGCTTTCTTCCTTCCTAAGTGCAATGTGCTTGCAAGCGTTTCATAGTTTGGTAGGCTTGCCACTCGATCTGCAATTTATCTTTTTCATAAATGTTAATTTCAAGTATTTGCAAAAGTCGTGTATTTAGGGAAGCGCTTGTCCATTTTTAAAGCAGCCGACAACCAGAGAAGGAAATCACCTGTGTCTATAAATATAGTTTCTGTTGCTGTCAGAGCTTTGGCAACAAAAAAGAAGAAAAATATAATTCCTTCTTATCCCTGCTGGAAGAGTTGCAAGGCTTGAGCATTTCTTTACGGACGTTATGACCAGCTGCAGTTGCTGCTCTTGCGCCCAAACATTGGGTCTCCATAGCGCCTGGGAACGAAGGCACCCAACTACAATCCTCCAAAATACCCAGAGGTCTGCTGCGAGTTCTTTGTGGGAAAGAGCTCCACTGTCTCTTTCCTTCTCTTACCCTGAACACCGGGGAGGGGGAGGAATTGAAGACAAGACATGGTTAATTGGTAGAAACCAAAGATCCCAGGTACCATCTCCTTTGCTAGAATTAAAATATAAGAAGTGGAGTTATGTGCTCACAAAAAACGTTAGCCCCCGGCCTCGAATTTGCAAAGGCACTAAAAAGAGAACTTACTATTTTACTACCATCGATCCACTGCCCTGCTGAGATCCGGAGTTATGGCCAGATTGATTATAAGGGGTGACTCATCAGCAGCTGATTGAGAGAGTTCTCTCATACTAATTTAGCATTTATGACCTGTCACAAATATACTTTTTTCATCTCTTAATGCTTCACCCAGAAATACAACTTCTCATTAAAAAATTTATTCCTCTCACTACATGGCAAGAGGACTGAAACAGGACAAGTACAAGGTATGTATAAAGTGCCGGGGGCTGCCCCCGTGAAACCCCCCAACATTACTATCGTCTTCCAAGTCAGCCGTCTCTGCTGTTAGGTAGGTTTGCTGGGGCTGCTTTTAAGGATAACGACTTTTTTGCCCTGGTAACCTTATCTTTTAATTCACCAGTCTTCAGACTCCAGTGAAATAAATATTACCGCATGTTAAGTGTGGGGCCGCAGGATGAGGTGGGGGGACTCTTTTAACTTGAAAACCAAAGGAAATAACACCACTGGTTCCCTTATCAAGGCCTATAAACTGCAAAAAATAAAGCAAGTGCTCAATAGCAAGTAGTTATAAATGTTACGTAGCTTTCTACAAGGAATATAATGAAATTGATGTCAGTTAGTATCAGGGATTTTTTTAAAGATACTATCACTGGGGCACCTGGGTTAAGTGTCTGGCTTTGGCTCAGGTCATGTTCCCAGAGTCCTGGGATCAAGCTCCGCATGGGGCTCTTTTCTTAGTGGGAGTAAGCTTCCTCCTCTTCCTCTTCCTCTGTGTTCTCCCTCTCTCGCTCTCTCAAATAAATAATTAAAAATTAAACCTTAAAAAAATAAATAAAGATACTGTCATCATTTGGGTGAGAAGGCCGAGCTGCTGGGGAGAAGGAGTAATGCATCCTGTTTTGGTGGGGGACCGGTCCCCACCACGAGTCTGTGTTTGTGTACCAGCACGGTGATCTGAGCAGGTGCAGATAAGCTGAGACAAGTCGTTCACACGGGTGCCCTGGAGGGGATGAGCTGGGCAGGGAGCTGAGTGAGGAGGACAAGGAACACTAAGAGACCAAGCAGGAAGAAGAAGGTACACAGGACAAAAGACCATGCGTGATGCAGTATTATTTGTGTAAAATTGTGTGTGTATGCACATATGCATATAAAGATGTATGGAAACGTATTTTCCAGAATAGTAACAGTAGCTGTCTAAGGGTGGTAAGTACTCAGTGATGTTCCTTTCTCTGTATACATTACTGTATTTTTTACATGAGTCCATATTATGTGTTTTAAAAATAAGGTCATTTCACCATGCTAGAAATAATCACTGTAATAAATATTCCCTTTTAGCAAAATTCTGTTGAATGAGCATCTTTAAAGATGTAAAACATGATCAAATACATGAAAATAGAATATGGTTCCAAAGCTCCAAATATCCACATCGTTAACAAAAGTACGCAGAAGCTTCAAACTATTATAGCACAAAGGCTTTTTCTTGAAATGTACCCAGGGGTACCAGGATGGCTCAGTGGGTTAAGCGTCTGCCTTTAGCTTAGGTCATGATCTCAGGGACTGGGATTGAGACCATCAGGTTCTCTGCTCAGTAGGGAGTCTGCTTCTCCCTCTACCCTTCTCCCTGCTTCTGCTCTCTCAAATAAATAAATAAAATCTTAGAAGAAAAAAACAATGTACCTAAAGTGTTTAGTTAATATCTGATTATTTTGATCATCAAGAGAAGGTCAAACTGTCATTTAAGAAAAATAAAAATATGTGAGGTAGAACAGGTGTTTGTGCATATACATGTTTTTTTGTAAAAAAAAAAAGCAAAATGCACACATGCACAGACATCGTACTCACATGCATTCATACACACATGCATGCAAACAGTGGCACACACTCAATCACACAGGCAGACACGTATGCATGCATTCCAGAGACACACACACAAATGTAGGAGCATGTACATTCATGTATCAGTACTTGCACACAGGGACCTGTGTAGGACACACATACATACCTACTTGCATGCGCACAAAGACAGTCATCTGTGCAGACATATGTGCATGTACACACGCAGAGGCATACACACCTGCAGACTTATGTACATGCATGCATACACGTGTCATGAAAAACACTGGTCCAAAAACTAGGACCACCGAACTCTACATCTTCATATCTCAGATGTTTATTTGAGCTTTGCAGGCCTGAGTTGCTTGATCTATAAGCTCCCAGACAAGACCAAAGTCAATGACTTTCACACCCAGTAGTTTCATATAGGTGCGTAGTTTCATACAGGTGCTTAAGAAGTTTGAAAGATGTCTCACATGAAGAAAGTTTGACTTTTCAAAAATAGAAATAATAAACATGAAACATACAAAATGTTTTATTTCCTGTAATTTGACATGTTGAAGCCTTCATGAAGCTAATATCTTCATGTGTACTGGTCTAATCACTCAGTTCTTACAGGAATCAGAAACACAGTTTTTCCAAATATTTTCCGGTGAGAACATCAGAAGTTCTTGTAATCATACCTCATTAGAAAGTGTAGAGCCCCACACTAGTCTTTTTCTCCTCTCTATTGTTATAGGTTTCAAACAAAACTGCGTAAGAGTGCATTACACACCCCATGGGATCAGGCACTAATGGATGGTGGGTGGTGGTCCACACTCACCATAGACTAACAATGGATTGTGTAGTAACTATCAAATACAACCTGTGCACCAACTTCAAAATTTTAGAACTTAGAACAAATGTAGACGCTTGAAATACAAATTTTAATAGACTAAATTGTATACACCGAATTTATGAAATTATTAGCACACTTGGAAATTCAGCTCAAATATTAATAATGAAACTAAAACTTAAATTAAAAATACAATAAATGTAAATGACTTAAAGTATCAATGAATATTACAAAATAAGCAGGAAATTATCTGTGATTTTTAAAAAAGGAACACTAAATGTTTCCAAATGTTGTAAAATACTTTGAAAGCTATTCTTTGCCAAGTAATATGAATATTGTAACTGTTAGAGAATGCAGCCATGAACTTTGTGCAGGGCAAACACTTTACACTTAAGGAATGCAAAAATTGTTTTCAGACACTGTGTTCATTACACTAAGGTACAATCCTATTTTTCACACTCAGAGATCTTTGTCAGCAAGTTATGTTTCCCCAGTGATGGCTGAGGACATAGTTGTCAGCCTGACATTGTGACAACCTCCAATGCTTGTCTGTGATGCACATGGGTTTGCTGGAGAATATCTCACTGGTCCTCACCACAATTCCACGAGACAAATATGACTGTCTTGGAAACAGAAGGGGTGAAAAGAAGGAGGCATAATGACAGAGCCACAGTTTTTCAGAGTGGACTTGGATATTGAAGGCATGTTATACTATTTCCCTGGATAAAATGCAGTTTCAGATTCAGCAAGTGTATGTGCCAGGCACTGGGTTGGAATATAGTGTTAAGAGAGATAAACAGTAGATTTACAGAGAGCTCAACTCTGCTGGGAAGGAGGTGCCATGGGGGTGGGTCCTGGGGAAAGTGGAAGTTAAGACCTGTAAGAAGTGTGATTCACCATGAAAAAGGGGAGCAGATTTTTTTCCTTCAGCATGACTGGGCATATAAATGCCCATGGAAAAGAGAGCATTGCACATTTGGGAACAGACTGTGGGAGCCTGGAGTGTAGGGGACATGGGGAGGGGAGTGTTCAGTGGTGAAGAGAGGAATTTGCTTTAGATGAAAATGACTCAGGTGCATTTATGCTATACTTTCTAAAACTACCCTTGAGCTTCAGATTTCAAAGAGAAAAGTTTGTGAACCACATCTTAGAAGAAGAAAATCATCTCTCTCTAGGGAATTCCTCAAAGACTAATGAGCAAGTAAGCGTTAAAATTTCTTATAAACCACAAAGAATGAAAGCATATCATTTCCAAAGCTGGAAATGAAGGTAGGATTTTTTATTAAATTTCAATTAAAGGTTGGCCAAACTGAAACAGCATCAATCTGCCTACCTCAATGCCAATTATCTTAAAATTCTGAAACAGCTAGACATCATAACTCTAGGAAACATTTATTTTTTTTTAAAAAAAAGATTTTATTTATTTATTTGTCAGAGAGAGAGTGAGTGAGAGCGAGCACAGGCAGACAGAGTGGAAGGAAGAGTCAGAGGGAGAAGCAGGCTCCCTGCGGAGCAAGGAGCCCAATGTGGGACTCGATCCCAGGACGCTGGGATCATGACCTGAGCCGAGCCGAAGGCAGCTGCTTAACCAACTGAGCCACCCAGGCGTCCCTCTAGGAAACATTTAAAAGATAAGATGTAGCATCTGGGTAGTGGAACTATATTTTCTAAAACCGATGAAAAGCAACCATAATTGTTAGGAGTCCGAAGAGCTCCATGGATGGCCATGAGTTAACTGTTGTAGACACATACCCCTCTCACACGAGTCCATGAGTATGCTAGAACCAGGACAACATCACCTTAAAAATAGGAAAGGTGACTTCTCTATGCCTTTTGTGTCACTGTCAGAGTGTCTTTAAAATCATTAATAACCAGAAAGTCTGAACCTACTCAACAGAATTCCTTCTGTAGATGTTGATACAATATTAAATACTTAGCAATTACTTTTTAAGAACAGATGATGAAATTAAATGCTAAAATCATAACAGATCTGAGGAAAAGTTATTCAGCATAAGCCACATCCGTCAAATATCAAGTATAGAAAGAATCAGCGGATGTATGGGGATCTGCGTAAGAACCTCACTAGCAAGAGATGTTGACAATTGTCAGTTTCGAACTCCTTCCAACAGAAGCATATTGTCATATGTTCCACAGAGTGGACATCAGCTCCACAACATTCATCATGACTCACACTGCTTTATTTAATTGTTCCCACACTTGTCTTTTAAAAGAGATCTTATCTTTGGTGCAATGCAATCAGGTGGATTGAAGGGTCTCAAACCAGAAGTCCACCTGAAAACACAGATTAAAAAAAAAAAAAAAAAGCAAACATTAAAACATTTCAAATAGATCCATATGTCAATAATGGACCAGAAGTTGGGGTGTTATCTAGTCATTATAAGTAGCCAAACCCAAACTAAGAAACAACAGAAGTCTTCCTGTGGATCTTCCCATGGGAACCCCAGACAAACTCTGAGTTCAGACAGAGCCAACCATATAAGAGAGAGGTAGACTGTCAGGCAAACTCCACATCCTCGTGTATCTCTCTTTTCCTATGTGAAGTGAACAGCTGGTGTCAGGAACTTTTGACACCAATCCCAAAAATGGCTCCATAAAGAAAGTTGTCTCTGTCTGAGGAGCACTTCCAAAGGTCCAGAGGGGAGGGAAGGGTGGTGTCTGAAGCACAATAATGCTCCAGTTCTGAAGCAAAGCTTCCCTGCAATGGTTGGTTTGGAAACTTTGGGGTGAAATTCCATCTAGAGGAACAGAGCTTTCTGGCCAAAGTTTAAGTCTTGCAGCCAGTATAAAGGAAAGACTGTAAACAAATACCAAATACCACTTGAAGTAGAATTCATGAAACAGACACATCAAGAATGTAAAATAAGATAATAAATATCCTCAAAGGCCTAAGGAAAGACAGTAGTATTATAAAGCAGAAATAAGGGACCATGTGGGAAAATAATTGGTATGAACAAATATAATAATTTAGATAGAGAGGGCATTGATGCAGAAAGCAGCAGATGGATGGAACCAAGAATGAGCTGCCGTGCTGGAAAACCAGATGGAGAAACTGTCCCGGGATGCAGCAGGATAGACTATAGCAGACGCCCGGAGAAAAGCAAAGGCACATGGGGCATGGAAATAGATTTGCCACATCAAGATAATAAGAGCTCAAGAAGGAGAGAAAGATAGGGAAAGAAAAGATATGAAGACATTGTGGGAAAAGCTTTTCTCAGAATATGAAGTGAAATTTCAGATTTCAAGACTTCTTAAATTCCAAATAGGAAGGATAAACCTCAGTGAAGTTTAGAGCAGCGAGGATTTAAAAAAACCCAAGCCTATCCACAGGAAAAGTTGATAGTGGATAGGAAGAAAGATGAGAGACACATGATGACAGATACATAGAGATGATAGATAATAGACAGATGGGTAGACACAAAATCTGTACATGCATGCATATAAACTTACAAAAAACAGAAACCTGTTTGACCTCAAACTGCCCTCAACCACACTAGATGCAAGAAAACAAAAGAGTATGTTTTTTTTTTTCAATTGCAGGAAAATAAAAATTTGAAACAATTATGAGCCATGATGAGGATACATGTTCCCAACTAGTCAAAGTCTTCCTCCCTCTGTCATCCTCCACATTTAATGCCCAATCCCTTGTCAAATCTCCTGATTCTGCTTCTAGGAAATCTCCCAAACATAATTCCCCTGTCTTGTTTCCAGTGCTCGCCCCCTATTTTATACCCAGATAATGAATCCTCTAACCAATCAACTGCGAAGTTCTCCTACCTCATTTTCCTGCATCCAACATCCCACCTTTCCAATAAGTCTCCCAAGTTGATCTCAGAACTATCTTTCTCTCAGACAATTCTGAGGGACTTCCTTATTATCCTTCAGCATACTATTTAACCCCTCTTCCCCACTCTAGGGGGTCTCCCGGAGCCCTGCCAATCGCAACTTATCTCTTCCTCTCCGTGAGCTCTCTACTTTGGGTTAATGCCGAGCATAATGGACTGTCTGGCAAACTTGGTTCCTAACTAGAGTGTGAACCCCAAATGGGCAATATGAAGGTTCATTCATTATGGATTTACTAACGTGAATGAATCCCCTCTGTATTATAGCACAGTTGGTTCTCAATAAATTTATGGAAATGTTGAATGGCAACACATCCAAGAAAGATGTCAGGATTTTCCCATTCGGGCACCCATCTCCATTAAGTCTTGTGCAAAGATAAGAGTGTTTCTGTAATAAACAAGGCCCGGTGCATTTGCAACAGGAAGATCTGCTGGGGTGGTCACTCATTTACATGCAGGGGACATGAGAACATGGCAAAGGAGCTGCTGTAAATCACCCGAGAGCTCGGTGACGGGGCCTCTCGGAACGCCTGGCTCAGAATTATTAATTAAAGCTTCCTCAAGGCTGGTTTGTTTGCACATTGGTTGAGCTAAGCCACACTGGTATCCCTGTAAATAATAAGACAGCCCGATTAGGCCTAGTCATTAATTAAGTGTCTTTGCTGTGGATAAACAGTGAAATCTTTCAGTCTGAGAAGGCCTATGGCACAGTGATAAATATGCAGCTGTTGACACTCTTGGAGCATGGTCTGACATCTTCATCATTTAACGGAGCTCCCTCCCCAGGGACACGAGCCTCATGTCACAGGGAAGATGACACATGCTGCACTTGGCCCCTAAAGTTATATCATATGCAAGTTTAAAAATAATCTGAATCAGGATAAGCAAAGAGGGGCTGGTTTCGACCCTTAGCTATGACCCTTGGCTGTCACATTCAATCGTCTGAGGCTTTGCTATACAAATTCGGACAGAAATAATCTAATGCTCCTACTTGCTTGAGATTACACAAGTCTGTATCAAGAAACGAAAATCAAAACCTCACTTGGGGTCCAAACTGTCCCCAAACTGTTGTTTTTTTACTTTTTTTAATAGTTCAGCAAATGCCCTCGAACTGATAAAGAAAGGCAGTGATGTGTACATGTTTACACCACTTGAAAATACAGTCATCTAGACAAAAAATGCCTGTAGACTCCCTGCTGTGCTGCTGTCTGTGGCAGCACCTTGTAAACGGTGAAATGCACACAGTATGGAGGGAAGCGACTCCTTCTCATTCTAATTTCCTCATGAAGCTCTACTTTGTAATAGGGGTTAGATTACAGTGTTGGTGACTCTGGCCAGACTTTGAGAACTGAGGGATACTCACTTCTGCCATAATCACCTATATCTCAAGATTGCCAAGAAAATTATCAGCAGGAGCCAACACGATGCAGGATAAGCACTGTTGCATTAGGACCTACTCAGCGGGCTGTTGCTCCAAGTGTACCTGTTGAGAACGTTTGCTAGGGCAGTGGGCCTCACTTGGCAAGGACCGCATGGTCTTCTCCCCGTTCCCCAGAGCCTAAATCTCAAAGTCTCTGGGCTTTGGGCAGAGACAAGTGGGAGGGGCAAAAGCCACACATTCCATTTTTGACAAAGGAATAGATGGAGAAAAGAGAAGATGACCAACCATCCAGAGCTCTGAAGATCTGCCTACTGGATGGAACTAGAGCAGGAAGTTCAAGGAAAGATCTGAGCATTCCTCATTCTCTTATTCTTGGACTTGGCACAGTTGGCATCTAAGATTCTGCCCAACCAGATTAGCAGCTCTTCCCGACTTAGGAAGGAGACAGTGATAGGGCTGGACCTGATACACCCAAGCCTGCTGAGAGCTATTTGCATGAATCATGTCTCACCCTGACCAGACTCTAAGTTCCTTCAGGACAAACCATATCCTATTCATCCTGTATCCCCTGTGGAACTTTCCATGGGCTTTGCCCATGATGATGCACAGGGCACAGTGCATGAATGGGTGAAGTCTGGTCAGGCACATACGTGTTTTTTGTATGTGGAGGCACTGAGCAAATAGCTGGCTATGGGGACAGCTGAAAGGAGTTTCCTCAGGGTCACCGAAAACTGCATTTGAGACTCACCTGCATACAGGAATTGGGAATTCTTGATTCTAAGAAGACACAGAGTGAATAAGTGAAAGGAAATCACATTGGATCAGGAGACTTTATTACTGAACAGTTGAAAACTTTGGGAGAAGCTGTTACTGCCCTGGAGAAGAGCTCAGGGCAGAGAAGAGCTTCCCCTCAACCCCCCGCCCCACCCCATGAGCCAGGAGCTCAGCTCCTCCTTGTTGAAAATTCAACCACAGTCTACGCTTCTGTTCTCAAGGCTGCTGACAGGTTAGGCAGGGAAAGGCTTCTGTGCTACATAAGAACCCGAGGATTCATCCCAGATCACGTACTAAGACAGTTAGGAGTGGAGGGAGCACCATTTCTTTGACTGAAGTGTCTTGAGATGTTTATAGTGTTATTTGTTGGAAATGTAAGGATTCTGTCACACTGGGAAGGGGGTTTAGAATTCTATGTGGGGTCAGAAGGAATGTAAGAAATGAGTAGAATGTGGATGTCCCATTATGGAATGAGAGGGGGAAAAATGCCAGCCTTGCTTAGTGCAGAATAAAGGATCAGATAAAGGTGTACAGAAGTCCGAACTGAGGTCAGAGGGACAGACTTCAGACACCGGACTAGGATGTTTGATTTACAAGTTAGTAATAAAGCGTCCTCACTAGTGGGTTTACTCATGGGGAGTGATATGATTCACATTAGCCGTGGTGTGCAAAATGAAGCAGGAGGAGAAAGACTAGCACCAAGGACATGAAAACAAGTCACTAGGACGACTCCAGGGTGACTTGATTACAGTAAAAGCCAAGTTCACAGCAACAGAGTTTAAAGGAAATTATGAAGTCGCAGCCATTAAGAAGAAAGCATCTGTGGCAGGGAGAGTGAGCAAAGCCTGGACAGGGGGGCTCACGTCCATTGCTGACGAAGGGAGGAGCGTGTGGACCCAGGTCAGCATGCTCCGGGTCTTCGTGGCCGAAACGTGTCTGAGCCGCCCAGTGCCCAGCCCACTCTTGTTGGAGGGTGTCAGGATGGAGTCCAGGAATACGCGTCCTAACAAAAATTCTCAAGGGGCACTTGGGCCTCACTTTCAGAAATTTTAGCTTAAATTATGAGTAAGGAACCAATAAATTATATCCTCAAGAATCCTAAGACTGTCTGGTCGACACAGGGTGCCTGTGGGCAGTGATGTAGACTCCAGACTTTTCTATCCCCTATGAAGTCAGTGCCCCAGAAACTCGTTCTGATCACGGCCATCCTTGCCCTGCTTTCGGAGTGGCAGCGTAGAGGAGTCTCTCCCGACAAGCATTGTATCCTGGCCCTCCTGAAGAAACCCACGCACTGTCTTGCCTTTTCTCTCCACTTCCCTGAGACACCCTTATCTTTGCAGACAAGGACACTGAGGGATACTGAAGGCCTTTCACTTCAGATTCTTTACACTTGCTGCCCGGATGTATTAGCGAGAGAAGTAATCATCGGGACAGGGACTTTCTAAAGAAAATAGCCCCGTTTCCTGACCCGGCAGTGCTGTCCTGATGGTAGCAGAGGCTGAAGGTGCATGGGGCCTTGTGGAGTCCTTCCCCTGGTCATCCTGCGGGGCCCAGAAGGCCGTCATGCTTGAACTGTTGCATGCAAGCATGGCTTCCCTGCAAACATCGGAAGCAAAGAGAGCAGCTGGGTGAGCTCAGCTTTTAAGGCTCCAATTTAACTGAAATTCAGAGTGAAGAAATATGGATGAACGAGCAACACAGAAAAAGAGATACCCGCCAGGCGTGGTGGATTGAAGGGGTTTCTCCTCACCTACCTGCTCTCTCGAGGTCCCCCTTCAAAACCTGATTTTTGTCCCAAATTGCATCCTCATCCTATAGAATACTGGCTAGAGCCTATGTGCACTTTGTTTAGATTAAGGACATTCACCCCTTTTCTGCAGTAAACCACATTATCCAAACAATCAATAAAAATGATAGTAGCTTATATTTATTGAGCATTGAGTATTGTCCAGGTCATTTGCTAAGCACTCGCAAACCCTGTGTGTTTTGGAGGGAAAGGTAGTGGGTGGCAAAGGTGAGATTGATAGTTTGTTCATTTTGTAAGTGAATAAACTCAGAGAGGTTACAGCTGTTCCTTGATTTCCAGAGCAGGATTTGAGTCCGGACGGTGCGACAGCACAGCTGGCCTGCTTATACATCACACAGTGTGCAGGAGCTGAACAAGTTGAATGACTTCCCTTTAATTTCTTGGACAATAGAAATGAGTTAGAAGCTTGCATGCTTGGCATTTGATTTTGAGTTTGAAGTTGGATTCCACCCAAAAATGGAATGGTAATTCAATTGCATACGGAAGCCTTATTCATACTTTCCTTTTGTTAATTTTTTATAACGACCTGATAACGTACTGTAATTAGTGGAATTGAACTCACAAAGTTTGAGCTTATGTGCTGTGTCACATTCTGCTGCAATGACATTGCTCTTTGACTTGAGGCTGTCAGTAGGAGCCCTTTGCCCCAGGTGCACGGGCATGTCAGGAAGGACATGGTTCCTTGATCTCACTAACCCAGTATCCTTTTCTTGCTAAATGTTTCAGGAAAGCGGCACTGCATTTTTTTTTAATATTTTACTTTTTTTATTATGTTCAGTTAGCTAGCATATAATACATTATTAGTTTTTGATGCATTTTTTAAAAATTTATTTATTTATTTGAGAGAGAGAGAGAGCACGAAAGGGGAGAAGGTCAGAGGGAGAAGCAGACTCCCCATGGAGCTGGGAGCCTGATGCAGAACTCAGTCCCGTAATTTTGGGATTATGATCTGAGCCAAAGGCAGTCACCCAACCAACTGAGCCACCCACGTGTCCTACACTGCATTTTTGCCATAAAATCTTCTCATTGGTAGGATCATGGAGTTCAAGACCAAAATTTCCATCACTACGCCAGCGATCTGGAAGTCCACCACTGACTATATCCCCTCCTTGATGCTTTTTGACACACTTCCTTCTGTCCCATGGGAGCCGTACTCCACCCTTTTTGTATTTTGCCCTCTCTGTGGTTAGATAAAGGCTTCTCAGCACTCCTCTATAGTTACAAGAAATTTAAAAAAATATTTCTCACTGTGATAAACGCATATGAGGGGGTGACATTCATTTTCCTTAAGGCGGAACATCTCTGCTGCAGAGATTGCTGAGGTCTCCATCTAAAGATGTGACCTGACATTTCAAGCACTGTGTCATGTAAGCAGAAAAATAAAGGTCACCAGGTTTTTATTTATTTATTTATTTAGTATTTTTCCCATGTGCATGGATGTCCACTTTCTTCTGGACCCATGTACGTGTGTGTGCATTGCTTGTGTATCACAGGCTTGAAGCAGAAGCGATGACCAGTAAAAACCTCATGAGGAAAGGCCACACACTTGGAGAGGAAAGGAGAGAATGGCCCCCAAGTGCTCTCATTTGTTGGCACTAAGAGGATTCTCTTTTACATGGCCCTCTGATGACCAGTAGCCCCAGACACTAAAAATATCTCCACTTTCTAAACACTGTGATTCCCAGATGTTGTTCTTCATGCAGCATCCCAGTCGTGTACCACCAGCCTCTAACAGTCTGCAATATTTAATCTGCAGATTTTTCCATTTACAGGATGGATATTGGAAGAAATTGGGTCTCACAGTGAAGTCAGACAGTTTATGAACTCTTCTTTTTTAAGAGACACAATTTCTTCCCATAGATCCTATAAAGAATAGAAGAGGAGCCGGACTTCTTTTACCATTTAGTTTGAGTTTACATTTCACATCTCAAAATGCAGGAAGAAAGGGGTTCCGATGTTATTTGACCCAATCCTTCCTTCAATTCTCCTGGCATTTATCTCCCTTGTGTATGAAAAGCTTCTTTTGAAGTCAGAACTCCAGGCATGAAGGAAGGAGAAATTCGTCAAGAGAATTGAACTCAGTAAGATTAAAATGTAGTTTTAATATAGCTGTAGCTGACACATGTCAAGAAGATAAAAGGAAGATTCTGGATTCTAAGAACAGTGCCAGAACTATGAAGCACTGCTTTAAAAATACATATTATTTTGATTGAAATTTGTAGGGAAAAAAATCAATATAATCAACCACTCTAGCAAATGGATGCATTGAGAAAATGTACTCATCCCTACAGTGTTCATTTTTTAAATGGAAAAAAAAAAAAGGCAAGCTTTCATTGAACACATTTCTGATATGTTTTCTAACAGGCAATATTTCTAAGTGTACTCAACCTAGAGAATCTTCTCTTTCCAATTTTATCCAGACCTACTCCCACACAAACAACTTTATTAACTCTAGATGAAAGTTGATAAATTATACCCATATCCTAACATAGTCGCAATAGGATATCAGAGTCTATTTGAAAATGATCAGTTAATCTCTCACCAAAAAAGGGCAATTATCCCAAAATTCACCCTTATGTAGAAAAAAGGACAAAATTCTGAAAGTTTCATTTCAATATTTACCTTTTCTCATTAGTATTTTGTCTCAAACTTAACTCTGTAAACCACAGAATGCATTTGTATGACTTTTGCCATCAAATAAAAAATTCTCTTATGAGGATCCTAGAAAATGATTGCCAACAACTCAGGTCAATGTGTGTCTCCCAAATTCTAAGATAATACTACAGATTTTTGTGACAACTTTGCCCTAAATATCCTGATTTCTGTACATGTAATGGAAGGTCAAATTCTAGATAAAAATTTTACACTGTAAGTGAAATGTTTATTATGATTATTATTAACTATGAAAGAGCTGTTAAAAGCATTAAGATCAGGCTAAGTAAATACATTTTAGTTCCTTCATCAACTCCCTGCTTCATAAATTATGATTTTCAGAAAACAACAACAACAACTCAGGGGTGATATTTCGCTCGATTTAGTCTCAGGAAACAACAACAACAATGGCAGAGACAGAGATTTTAATTGCTCTCTTCTTTGCTAACTGTATCTGTACATAAAGGACAGTAAGGGAAATGATTTGGTGAAGAAATAATTCTCTTTTGCCCGACAGAGCTTGGGATGTCTCTGAGCCACTCAAATACACACAGGCACTTGGGGATCTGCAGGTCTGGTTAGAAATTCCAAAGGGCAGTGCAGGGTAGGTGTGTGGACTCAGGAGTCCTGGGCACTGATGGCGACTAAAACCGTGAGAGTGCTTAGGATTGTCCAACAAATAGGTACAAATAGGGAAGATGTGAGGACTGGAGCAGCGACACGATCATTGAGATTGTCTGAGGGAAGAAACCAGGAAAGGAGAATGAGGAGGAAGCAGCTGTGCCACAGTGTCAGGGAAAACGTGTTATCAAATAGGAAAGAATATCTCATTGTATCAAATGCTAGTAGGAAGTCTAATAAGATGAATAGTGAAGACTGACTGCTGAAATAAAGAAGAGATCACTTGTGACAATGATTTGGTGAAAGGAAAGCCAAATTCTCTGATGTAGGGAGAAACTGGGAAGGCAGGAAGTGGAAACAAGAAGTATAAATAACTCTTTTGAGATTTTTGGCTATGAAGAGGAAGAGATAGAAAGAACAACTGTTTGTTTGGGGGGGTGTGGTGACCAAGGGAGTTCAGGGCTGTTTGCTATAAAGATTAAGGAATATAAGGATGATCCAGAGACACATCTTTTAAGAAAATACTAGAGATGGGATCTAAACATGGAAGGTCTGGCCATGCAATTTGAAAAATGGGATTGTGGTTATTATCCCTACTTTACAGGAAAAACAAACAGATAACAGTGAAAGAATCTGAAGATTCAGAGCTAGTCAGATACATACTTAATTACCAATTCTATCTCCCTGTATCTGTATCTATGGGCAAGTTTCTGTATTTAAAGCACATTAATCATATCTACTATAAAGAGATGGGGTGAGACATGTATTGGGCAAGTAGGAAGTGCCAATAGCACAATGTCGGCACACAGTGAACACCCTAGAGTTTGCCATAGTGCTGATGGGTCAGTGGTTTGGGATGTGTGACTGTGATAACTGTGATTATAGGTAGAGCTATAGAGTTAATAAGTTAAAGTGCCAACCTTTACACCTAAGTCATGACTCCAGATTCAGCATTTGATACCACACTGCACTCAAAAGAAATTAAAAACTATTTTGAAGTAAATTAAAATGAAATTTATCATGTCAAAATTTGTGGGATGCAGCAAACACAGTGCTTAGAGGGGCACTAATAGCATTGCCTGCATATATTGGAAAAGAAAAAAATCTAAAATCAATAATGTGTCCACCTTAGAAAATCAGGAAAAGGAGAACAAATTAAATCCAAAGTAAGCAAAAGAAAATACATTGTAAGCATTTTATTATGGAAACAAAAGTATAATCAATAAAATTGAAAACAGGAAAACAACAGTAAAAAATAATCAATGAAACCAAAAGGTGTATCTTGTAAAAGATCAATAAAATTATCAGCTTCAATAGTGACCTAAACAAAAACAAACAAACAAACAAACAAACAAAATTATCAGCTTCTACCCAGGCTAACAGAGGAAAAAAGAAAGAAGATACAAATCAGTAATCTCAGAAATGAAAGATGAGTCATCACTACAGACCCAGTGGATATTAATAGGATAATGAAGGAATGTTAAGAACATCTCCAGACTCACAGATTTTATAACTTAGATGAAGTGGACCAATATCTTGAAAGATGACATACTACAGCTGATACAGTGATACCACAGTAGTATCTGTTCTGTGGTTTTTCCTTAACCTCAGGGCTGGAACCTCTTCTTACCTATGTTTAAGAAACATAGATTTTTCTAATGCTTAGTTGAGCACTTAGCACTTTGGATGTATGTTTACATGTTTCTCTGGTGAATGAGTTTCCCCAAGTTTCCATCCTTAGTCCTTACCTTTTCTCTTTGAAACTGATCCTCAGTTATCTCACTATCAGAATTTTAACTGTCAGCTCTATGGAAATAAGGTGTCTTCATATATTTATGTTTTCAGTAACCAAAACTGCAGGTTCATATTTCCCAAGTTCCTGACCGATAATTCCACCAAAATGATCCACAGCAATATCATTTTAAGAGTCTATAAACTGAAGTCATTCATTCTCTTTCTTTCCTTCCCTAGTTCTTGGGGACATCCTCAGGATATACAAATTCTGTTAATGTGCTAAGTGTTTTCGTCATGAAAGCCTAAATTTTCAGCTAATATCACTTTTCCTTTTCTCTCCATTTTAAGTCCTAGATGATGGTTATTTGTAATGATGCCTGACTCCATCTCATTTTGTTTCTATTGCCCCTAGCTCAGGATTTTAGCTCATTGGATGAATTTAACAGTCTTTTAAATGGCTTCCTGTTTTGTGGTTCTCCTTGAACGAATTCATCCAGCATACAAATCTCAGAGCTAGAGAGAAGTTTCCAGAAACTGCAGTTAATTTGGTATGGTTGGATAGTATCATTCAGCCTTCTTTTTTTCTAGGTCATGCCTATATCCTGGTATCCACTTTCTGATATCCTCACTTTTTTTTTAACTTAGCAAAAGCTTCAGAGTTTACCTTTGAGTGTCTAGTTTTCTATGGCCTATGTAGTGAAAGCTGGTGATAGGCAATTTTCTCTCAGATGAACTGATTTGGATAGGAGAAATATGTTACAATTCTAGTGACATACCTATTGTCAATAAAATTAGCATATCCCACTGACTCTAATACACTAATGCTTTTGACTTCAGTGACCAGTCAGTTAATTCCATCTTCACTTTGAGCTCTTTGTTTCCCACTCACATATGATAGCACTGCCCAGAGAGTTTTATGTGTGCCCAATGAATTCCATTTATCTTTTTCTCTACCATAACCTTGAGGGGCCAGGTCATTTTTATTTCCACAAAAGTCACAAGGAAAGGTTAAATTTTCTTTTCCTAGTTGAATCCCAAATAATATCTGTGCCTTTGGCTTCCCTTGGGGTTCAGTCATTGAGCATCCTGGCTAGGGGTCTTTGGAGGCAAGGGAAAGAGGTTGGGATATTCATTCTTCTGGCTCCTCACAGAGTGGAAGTGCTGCCTGTGGTCTGGCTGTGTTTCTTTTCTGAAGAGGACAGTTCCCTTTAGGGTACCCACTTCCCCTCAACATCACCACCCCTCTCCAGCTTCCAGTAACCACTCAATCCCTTTTCTTCTCCATCCTAGGGTGATCATGTTTTTGCCCACTGTTACTAGTCCTGGGGAACTATATTACCCTTTGTGGTTTTCCAACATGCTCTCCACACCTTTGAAAATAGTCCCTTCATTAAACATTCCTCAGCTACTGATTTTGACTATAGGCTTCCTGAGGGGACCAAGATGGACTCAACCACTTACTATGCGACCTATTCCACATATTTGACTTGTATCAACCTCAGGCTCCTCGTCAGTAGAATATGTTGTCTATCTTTCGTAATTTTTGTGAAAAACAAGAGATAAATCTTTCTAAAATCAAGAGGCTCAAATTTTATGTGATAAAAATATAAGTATAGTATAATAAAAGTTAATTTTTCATAGATGAAATGGAAAAGATAAAAGACAAATTGGATAACATGTTTTCCATATATAATAAACAGATTTTTAAATATATAGTGAGCTTTTATAAGTCAATGTAAAAAACTAGAAAATGAATCTGATAGATAAATGGTTAAATGTAGTCAGTAAGAGGGAAAAAATATAAATGGGTTGAACATTTTTAAAAGCTGTTCAACCACACATCTAATAAAAAGAAATTCAAATTAAAACCACAATGAGGTTTTTTTTTAACCTATCAAAATGAAAAAGATCAAAAAGCAGGATAATGCATTCCACTGATGAGGATGTCAGGAAATCTGAACTCTCATTCATCATTGACAGGAATGTAAATTGGTACAACCTCTTTGGAGTGAAATTTAACAATATCTAATAAAATAAAATGTGCACACATGCACTGGGCCAGCAAATCCACTTTCAGAAATTAATTTTCTAACTGTGCTTACACAAGCGAACAAAGATGCAAGTACAGAGCTCTTCATTACAGCATCACTTACAGACTCCAAAGATGGGAAACACCCTCATTTTCCACCAGTGTCTAGCGTAGAGCTTTGACCTCAGAACCCAGTAAGGCTGGAACTGGTTTTCCTGATTCCCTCCCTTGGAAGTTTCTGGATCAGGGCTCAGCAAGAGAAATGTGTAAGGTGAGCAGAGCAGAAGAGCAGCTCCCAGGGCATTTCCTCTCACTGGTTCTCTGCATCCTGACCAGGGCAAGTTCAGCTCTGTGAAAAACGGTACCAGCCACCCTGCAGGTGCCTTGAGTAGTTGACAAGTGGGATGGTAAAGCACGTGGTTTCACTTTACCCTCACAGTTCCAATTAGTTCTTGGTCCCCCACTTCATACCCAACTGCCCACTTTAATGACTTCAGACTGAAAACCATTTATGGGGTCCACAGACCTACAAAGGCTGTTCAATCAGCCCCCAGACTTCGGAGGGCGTAATTCTTCTCAATCACTCAGACTGCCCCTATTCCCCTGATCAAACACCAACTGATACAATTAGTTACAATAAATCATGAGGATTCTATAGCCATTGGAAATAATGAAGTAGTTCTATATATGAACATTGAGCTATGTCCAAGATAATATTATTAAGCGAAAAGACTGAGGTTCAGAAAACTGTGTATTGTATGATACCTCTGTTTAAAAAAAGAAAAAAAATCAGGGCAGGCCCACACCGGCCCTCCACTCTAGCAGATACACCAGCTTGCCCGTCATGAACTCTCCCAGGAAGGACATATACAAAATAGCAACTGTCCTCTGGGGAAAAGAGCTGGTGGTGGCGATGCTACCTCCTGTTGTACATCTTCGGTTCTGCTGATTTTTTCCCCCATAAACTTGTATTAAGCTTTAAAATAGTAACATTTTAAAAATGAAATGACTCACTGAAATCTTGCTATGTGAGTCTCCTGAGCATGAAGGTGTCCAGGAGCAAGAATTCTTATCTACTTCAAGGTCCTTCTAGCTGGACTGAGAATCAAGTTGACATGAGACAGATTAACAGGAGGAAATCAAATTTAATAGCGTACATAAGGGAAACGCACACAGACGTGGAAATTCCAGAGACCAGCAAAATGAGGTGTGTGTGTCGTTCTGAACTAAGAAGAGGGCAGGGGTCTGGGACTTCCAGGAAAGGAATGCGCGTCCCAGGGTGATAAGAAGGGCAGAGGTTTAGTAAGTAGATGTTTGCCTTGCTGTAGAGACGGGTCAGTCATGGTCTCACTTGCCTTCGACTCAAAATAATCAGTATGCTAAAGTGGCACCTTTTGGAGAGACCTTCCTGAAGTCCTTCAAGGGGTGCTCAGTGAATGTCAAGTTCCTTGCCCTCCTCCAGGCACACCTGTTACCCTTCCACCTCTGTAGTTCACCTCTGCCTCTCCCTTCTGGAAGACAGGATGGTACTGTGAGTCATGTTATAGACATGATGGACAGATCAGACCAGGAGATGAGGGGGTGTTCATGTACTCTCCTCAACCCGAGAGCCAAAGACTTACCTATTTTTATAAGGACATTGGCACATGACTCTAGTTGCTGGAATAGGAAGGAAAGAGAGAGTCAACAGCTTGTAGTTGAAGCCGGAAAGAAGGGGAAGGCCTTGGCGATACAACAAGGGTGCAGAGAGGAGAGAGATGTTCCCACGGCAGCCGGCTCTCAATATTTTACTTATGTCCCCCTGAAAAGAGGGAGTATGGACTCACTATGTGAAGAATTTGAAAAGCCTACAATGTAATAAAAGTCTCAAGTGCTGAATTCTGCTTTATTTAGAGTTCAAGAGTTTAAGAATTAAATATGTTTGTGCATGTATTGTGTATGTGTGTTTGTACTCGAGAGTCCTAGGAATACCTTTTTTTTTTTTTTTTTAATATACAGAAATGAAAAGTTTCCTGTGAAGTCACAGTGAGGAGGACGTAACAATCTGGCTGAACGTACACTGGCAAAAACTACTGATGGCAGATTATCAATTTTGTGAAAGGCTCACACACAAATATAAAAGACTCTGGTAAAAATATAACTTAACAAAACTCTTTGTCTCAAGGCATATTTTTGGCTAACTGGTTGTGGGAATAAGTCACATGTCATGGCTGTAGGCAGACTGAGCTCAGCTCTGCTCTGCGTCACCCCCCACCGCGACCCTGGCATCGGGAATATGTCTGTTCCTTCCACACCACTTCCTCAGAGTAACCACCATGGGATCTCACACACCAGGGCCCTTCCTTCCACCTTGCAAGGTCTGTACCCAGCAAAGGGAGTGGGCTTATGTTTGAAGGAAGACAGTGAATCAGTACATGGACTCCAAAGTTTGCACCAGAAAGAAGGAAGGACAGAATTAATGGTTGGCATATCACCGGGACCCCACCACTGGGGTCCTAGCTGCTTTCTTTCTACACCCGCACTTTAGCCTGGCTTTGACCCACGGCTGCACAGAGAAACAAAGTGAGTAGGAGAGACAGTGATGTTTCAGAAATGAAGCAAAACCCTTTAAAATGTCTGCAACATGATCATACCCTGTAAGATTAAAGAGCATGATGGGCTTTTTTTTTTTTTTTTTTTTCTCCCTAACCATCTAAACAAAACTGTTTAGGATGGAATCAGCACACTCCAAAGTCACGTCCATGGCCTTTAGCACGACTAACTAATTTAAAATGAACAATTGAATCTCACAGATACAAAAGTGTAACATAATTGTAATCCCTTTCGAACTGGTGTGGTTATCCCTTGCTGATTAGTCCTGGCAAATCAGACAGCAAGATTTTTAGAGGGAGTCCTCTTTTTTAAATGCCAGTTGGTCAAAGAGCATCCAAGAAAAGGAAAAAGCATCTGTGAGTAGGCAGTGTTTGCCCTGCTGTGATGCCTACTTATCCCTCATCACTCATAAGCATCACAATCATTATCATTACCAGGCATTTATAGACCACCTTTCCTCCCCAATCCGCTTATAAATGGTTTTACAAATGGATTAGAAACAGCATAGATATGGATCACTTCACACAGCACCAAGTACGGTCTCCTCAAGGGGAAATGCAGGAACTTCTATATAAATCAGGATAACATTAGGTGAAGGTTTAAGACCAACCGTGAAGAATGGCTTATTTGCTTGAAGCCGCAGGGACCATTAGGTAAGCAAAGGGCATTACCTTCCCCTGGTTCCAAGGTCAACGTGGCCTCGTCGGCTGAGGTTTGAGGTTAATGGATCAAGCTTCCAGATGGCAGGCCTTCCGAGGGCCAGTGCACCACGTTTTTATCTTCTGGAGGGAGACTAATCAACTCCCAGCAAGGCTTCCCAGGGTCTCGGTGTCTCACCGGCAAAGCCACTCCCACCCGGCTCGAGGGACCCTGCGCTCCGACAACAGTTAAACGACCTTCCGATGTTCACAAATCCGTTGGGACCCTGAGGTCTGCATGGTGGTGTCCTTTTCTGTAAGGACCAACATTGGTATTTTCCTGCAGGATCCAACCACACAAACCATTCTGGTTTTGTGCAGAACCTCGCCATGCTCTTGAGCTGGAGCTGTTTCATGTGGGCGTTCACCGGCAGTAACCTGGGAAGGATTTGTGATTCTTACCAAAATCGCCTCTTCAGATGTCATTGGGAGATGCCCTCCGGCCCCCCCCCCCCCCCCGTTCCCTGCGATCCCACCAAGCCCGCTACAGCAGCACTGGCTTCAAGCTAACAACCCAGTCAGTCCTTTGTGGAGACAGAGAATCGATCTACTTTGTCTCCGTGGCTACTAGAAGTGAATTTCCTCAGGACAGTTATGAGAGGTGCCAATTTTTTTTTTTTTTAAGATTTTATTTATTTATCAGAGAGAGAGAAGGGGAGAGAGCGAGCACAGGCAGACAGAATGGCAGGCAGAGGCAGAGGGAGAAGCAGGCTCCCCGCTGAGCAAGGAGCCCGATGTGGGACTCGATCCCAGGACGCTGGGATCATGACCTGAGCCGAAGGCAGCTGCTTAACCCACTGAGCCACCCAGGCGTCCCAGAGGTGCCAATTTTTAAAGAGGCTTGTACTTGATACTTTCTGTATTTACATGTAGACCTCTCCTCCGTGGGATTTGGTGACGTTTCCCAGCGAACTTCGGTTTTCCTCAACATGCCTGCAACGATAATATGGGTAGTGGTACCCACACACACAGGAAATATGCACTTTAAAAATATTCTGGAAGTTCTAAAGGTCGCTGCATTCTTTCCCAGCTGCTAGTGTAGGGGGGTTCACTGCTGGCCACATTTAACGTGCATAGACTCTCCTTACCATGTAGCTTCTGACTCAGACCATCTTGGGTAAGGCCTGAGGTTCCGCATTCCAAATAAGCATCTGGGGTATGCGGGCTGCAAGCTGATGGACCAGCCTCAAAGGGTTATTACACCTTTCAAGTCCCACATCTGAACTTGTCTCCGCCAACACACGTGCATAAAAATGCTTTGTGCAGGAACTCCTTGAGGTTCCTGATCAGATGGGGTCAGAACAGAACTACTCCATGACAGTCCTACCACTCAGGGAGCACCAGAGTGAGACGTGTTCACCAGAGAAGGGAAATTTATGAGAAGAAATGGATCATGCAGCTAGAGACCATGTCACCTTCCCTCCACACTCCTGAATTCTGCTCAGGTCATCTGACCTGGCTCCAAACAGAATGCAAAGTTAGAATCAGCAAAGGCTAATTCTCCCAATTAAAGTGACAATTAAGAAGCAAAAGCCAGGGAGCTGGGCTCACTGCCGAGGGCTGGGGTGGGCTTCGGTGAGAGCGTCGGCATCGAGAAGGCACGCACAGAGTGGGGCCAGGCTCTGGGGTCCAGAGACCTCCATCTCGGAGCCCATGAGGACCAGATGCAGATGCTCACAGTCCCCTGGGGAGAGGGCACGGGAGGCCAGGAGGAAAGAGCTGGCAACTGCTAGTCCCCATGAGAAATGAGTGCGCGCAGCGTGGGCTGAGAAATCAGCGCTGGCTTTCAGCGATGAACAAGGAGCACTAACGCGATTTGGTCCTGAAAGAGCAGAAAGAGGAACGGAGCAGCTACAGAGTGGGGCCGCTCGGAAGACGCAACAGAGGGCTTGACGGTCCTTGATTGAAGGACCTGCTAGCCTGCAGCCGATGTTGGCCGAAGACAGAATGTTGTATTCCAGTCTAGGATAAGCCTTGTCAACTCTGAGCATGTTATTCGGGTCGGGTGGGAAGTTCTCAAGGCGCGCACCAGCAACGTCTCGTCTGGGTCTGCCGCGCTTGAGTGAGCGACATTAGCAATCAGCGGCTCACACATTTCTTCCCCTGGTCCGGTTTACCGACGGTCCAGGACAGGAGACGAAGTGTTCACGGCTGAAACAGAAGGCAGGGAGGAGCTCTTCCTAGGTGGCTGTCTGACTTCTCTTCCTATTTCTCGGGAGTGTAGACGAGTCCGTAGAACCCAGGGGGATCCAAAAACATTCACCAAGTGAAAAAACGGTAGTTAACACTGAAGCGCTTACTAGGTACCAAGCGTTACATTAAAATGCTTTGTATACATTATCTAAGGGCAAAAAAAAAAAAAAAAAAAAAAAAAAAAAAAGATAAAGAAAAGAAAAGAAATTAATAGAGAGGATACAGCTATTCTTCCTGGGCGGATTATCAACTGACCAGTCGGGGCCTGTCGTAAAATCTCTTGCAAGATTTCTTCAGCAACCAGGACGCACAGAGGACAACCTAGATTTCCAGACAGGGATGAACTAGATTTCCAAATAGATCTGGTGTTTCCAGAATGTTCCCAGAAGATGCTCTGCCTCAGCTCCTGCTCTTGGTGGGATGTCGGCATGTTTGTTTTGGCATGTGAGCATCTCATCTGCCTTAAAGCCAGGAGAGGGCCTGCTGTCATTTGAAGACATTCTGCTTTCTGGATACGACACTACCAGGTTTGAGATGGAAGGGACAAAATGCACATAACTTGCATTTCTAATATGGTAGGTCTGTGCGGCTTGGCAGGTCATGGTACCTTCCTGTCGGTAAGAATGCCTGTAGGTTCCAGCCTGTGAGTTAAGGGTGCTTAAACCAGAGGCCAGCTCTTGTGAATGGAATCCAGATGTCATACCTACAGTTGGCTTTCCTTGAAGCTGTACCTTTAGGGCTGAGCTCATTCCCATCTTCCTCCTGGGCTCTTGGGTCCCATTGCGGGAGCCTTTTACAGAAGTGTGCGCCTCCAGGAACAATCAGAGAAAGTCTCGTGGACCGCCTCGGAGGGTCCAATCACCACCTTTGTCCAAGAACTGAAAGAGAGAACGAAAGAGCCACATAGTTTATGTGTAAGAATGAAATTACCCACAATTATTTCCTTAATGGGGAGGAAATGGGAAGTTAAATCTCTTTCCTGCTGTAGCAAACCAAAGTGTGGGGTGAGAAACATCTTTTTTTCCCACAATTTACTTTGCTTAAATTCCAAGTCATTTTGTTATGGCCCAACATTCCCCCAGAGGAATTCTGTAACTTTGCAGCAAATAACATTTGCATTTGCTCATTGAATCACTCTTGGGTTTCCTGTAGGAGAGCTTCAAAAGATCCTTGCATGGTGCAGGAGCTAATGACTGCACTCCCCAGGAGTCTGCTCAGAAAACGGTTTCCCTGCTATGACTTGCAAAGCTCACAGCCCACCTCTTGGAAAAGTCTCAAATGTGATCATTAGCGCAATAGGCATTTTCATAGGAGAGGAGGTATATCTCAGTGACGGGCGTCCCAAATTTTTGGATTTCAGCAGGCAAAGTATAATGTGGTCATGGGAAAACACTTCTCTGCACAATATAAGACCAAAGTGGAATTTAAGGGAGAAACCAAGCAGGGTCCTTGAGTACCCAGACAAAGTTTGGAACTCAGGTCTTCCAGCTCATTGTGTTTCAGTGGAGCAGCACAGCATAAAGAAACATTGTTTTCTACTGCAATTAGAGATCAGAGTTTAACTGCATCCTTGTCCTCACAAACCATGCAACCTCTTTCAGTCCCTCTGACTTCCTCTGTAAAGTGGGGATCATAATATCTGCACTGCCTATCTTGCTAAGAG
Organism: Mustela nigripes; assembly: GCF_022355385.1. Classification (NCBI taxonomy): domain Eukaryota; kingdom Metazoa; phylum Chordata; class Mammalia; order Carnivora; family Mustelidae; genus Mustela; species Mustela nigripes. Next base: position 145,547,346 of record NC_081561.1, on the reverse strand, counting down.
GATTAAATGAAGCACAAAATAAAAGTTCCACAAACAGTGTCGTCTGTCAGAGGACATTTATTGTGCTTATTCACCACTACTGGGCCTTTCCATGACCATTTTTAATTCTAAAAAAACAAGAGGGTGAGAGAGAAAAATGAAGCAATATGTCACTAATCTAGAGGCAATGGAAGCATGAGAGAGAGAAAACAATCTGCCTTTGCCTTGTGATGTAAACAGTAGAGAACAGCGGAGACGCTGCTGTCCCATCACAGCAAAGCCCTGTTGACCTCAGACTCTTCCAACCCAGAGCACGACAGACTCTACCAATAACAACTGTGCAGAAATAAACCTATTTGCCATCCATAGATTAAATGAGCTCAAATTCCTAAATGATATGGTTTACTTCTATGGCTGATCATGGAGAATGAACTGTCCCCAGAGCTCTGTTCCTTGTTATCTGTTCCCAATCATGGTTTCCTTCTAGGGCTGCCCCGATATGGATGGCAGTGACCCGATTCATGCAGTTAATGAAGTTTCTAAGAAATGCCGTGGAAGAAGTTAGAAAAAGAAGGACTCTGCGGGGCTGGTGATGGGAATCACAGTGGAGCTGGGGACGGAAGCCAGACACAACTACAATACTGATCGGTACGAGAAGCACAGTCGCACTGCACGGAGCGGCGACCTGGAGCACTGCTGCATCCCACCAGGCCTGCAAGCTCAGGTCAGGAGCTTTCTTTCCAGCGGAGCTGTACTTTCCACATAAAGGCTACCATGGAGATGGGCCACAGAAACAAAGAAAGTGACTTTCGAACCTTTGGGTCTGGTGACTGTCATCTACCACACTGTGGGACACTCCCGCTCCTTCCTCGAAGACATGGCTCCTGGCCTCTCTGCTCTCTTAATACTGTTCCTGCTGTGATTTTTGCTGATTTCAGTTTTCACCAAGACAACCTTCCACTGGCCTGGTCTCTCTGTTCCTTGACCTCTTCTGTAACCATCGTCATTTCTACATTCCTGCCAACCCGATCCCTTTGCCAAGCCTCAGGGATTTTCCTGACAGCACCAGCACGCATTCTAGTCTGAATTTCAAGCATCCTGCCCTCCACTCCCCGCCACCTCATTTCCCAGATTCATGTCCACACTAGAGCGCATGCTAGGAGGTGTGTTCAGTGAGGCCGCGTAGTCAGCCGGTCCTGTCTTCCTTCTGTCTCTCACGTCCCTTGTCTCTCTTCTTCCTTTGACAGCTTTAATTCTAACAGCGATGATTGCAATCACTCCCTTGAATTTGCCCTCATTCCTCTTCCACTCCAAGTGAAGGGAAAACCATGACCCAGGTCAACTTGTCCCCTACTGTCCCTGCACATCTGCGATTGAGCACAGCAGGAGAAAAATGCATCCCCATGTGGACTGAAATTTGAAGTCTTGAGCATTGACCTCCGGTGGGTCTCTGACAATGGCTGGGCATACAACTGTATTCCTTATCCATCCCTCTCCCTCTTCTCCAGGCTAATATCTCATCGCTCGTTCTCTCTCCTCAAACCTTGTGCACCTGCTTTGCCATCCTCGCTCTTGTCCCATGGCTTTAACTCCTATTTTAACTGCAACAGGAGGTCCTAGAGGAAGACCTCACTGCTCCCACAGTCAGCTGCACACCTCTGTCCATGTCTGCGTGGCACAGACTCATGACGAACTGCTTGTTCCAGCACCTCCTCCCCTGGATGGAGGATTAGGTACTCAGTCAGTGCCTAACTTCCCATTTATAAAATAGGGACAATGACATCGTCTGCCTTCCTCAAAAGTTTTGGTCATGAAGCCCGTAAGTAGCACCTGGCCCAGAGCCCACACATGTTTATCTGCTGTGATTGTATTTTCTGCGTGCGTATGCTCCGTCTCCTCTGCTGTTCTCGAAGATGAGAGGTCATCTTCCTCCCAGCAAAGGGCAACCTCTCCACCTGGACACTGGGCATGGGTCTCATCCCCTCTCACCTAAGCAAGTACCACACACTCCAGCGAGCCACCCTTTCCATAAGACTTTTCCCAAAATACATAAAATATTTAAGATGCAGCTATTTTTCCCTTTTCTGAGAACCTCTTTGACTCCTACGTATCCAGCTGTTGTACTGGTTTTTCCCTCTTTCAACCAAACAGCCTCCAAGAGTCATCTGTCTCCCATCTTCAGTTTCTCCTCTCAGCAGTACCGACCCCAAGCAGATTTAGCCCTCACCGTGCCACCAAAACTGCTTTGTCAGGGGCCCCAGGGGCCCTTGAGATGATTTCTTCCCTTGGCTTTTTGGATGTCACAATCACCCACATCTTCTCCTACCATTTGGTTTGCTTTTCCTTAGACTCCTTTTCCAGATCAGCCCCATCTCACCACCCTTGAAATGTGGGAGCCCTGGGGATTGGTGCCGGTTCTCTTCTACAGACCCTAAGTCCCTGGCTGGTCTCCCCCAGCCTTGTGGCTCTCCGTGCCACCTATGGGGGATTCCCCTGCACAGATGACTTCAGTGTGGACTTCTTTCCAGTCTTCTACACTCTGCAACCCACTGTCCTACAGCTCCCTTTGAATGTAACCAGCCCTGAACATAGCTCCTCACCATCCCCTTCAAACCCATGTTTTCACCAACCATGGCACCTCAGGCCATGGCAGTTCTTTCTTTTGGGGCCTCAGGCTGAAAACATGAAAGCCAACATGGCTACCTACTTTCTCTCATATCCCTCATCTCACCCATCAGAAAGTCCTGTCAGTTTTACTTCAAACGACCCTCAAAACCTGGCCAACTCTCAGCCCCTTCGCTTTTACCTTCTTCGTCCAACCTCTGAGAATCCCTCACCTGAGGATTGCAATGTCCATCCCCCTGGGTCCTGGGCCCCTCATGCCTCTCATCAGTCTATTTTCAACAGTTTCAAAGGGATCATGAGCCATCCCAGTTTGGAGTGTGTCACTTCTGAAAGCCCTCTGGTGATGTCCGTATCACTGAGACCTAAGGCCACTGGCTCACAGAGCCCCAGAATGTCTGCTTACACACACACCGCACTGCTTCCCTGGCCTCATTTTCCGTGGTGCTGACTCATTTCCACCATGCTTCTTCGAGAACACTCTGGCATACTGCTGACACTTTTGCACTCACTGTCCTTCACCTGTCAGGTTCTTCCTCTGATGCCAGCTGTCCACCTGGCCCTCTCGCTCAGCCCCTCTGGTTATTTATTTGCTCAAACATCTCATTGATGCCTATCTTGGGCACTCGATCTAAAATGTTGCCTATCACTGCTTCCATGCTGTCTCCTCTCCCTAATCTGTTTGTCTTTTCTCCTCCTCATGTATCCAGATGTACAGTATCTTTTTCCTATTTGACTTAGTCACAGTGTGTCTCCACTCCAGAGGATGAACCACATGTAAGCTGGGACTTTGATTTGTTTACTGCTGTCTCCTCGGTTGTGTGGTGAGGACTTTGGCCCAAAGAGAGGTCTGGCCCTCCTCCCTGGCTCTTTGGAAGTATCCCCTAAACTTACCTAGTTTCTTCAGTGATAGGAGTGTCTTAGTCATTCCTGGGAGCCCCTTGGATGTCATCTAACAGTTTATGCTAATGAGGGGACTTGTGGTGGCCTCTCAGCCTACCTCCAGGGAAGGCGGGTGCTGGAGATTGCATTTAACATTGCAGGCAATCAATCAACCCATCAGTCAGTCCCACCTACTGAAGCCCCATCGAAATCCCTGCACACCAAAGCCCCAGCGATCTTCTTGATTGGTAATGCCACATGTTTGCTGTCACATGTCTGTGCCGGAAGGTACATGTAGCCAGAGGTGGGCAGGAACTTTGCATTTGAAGCTTCCCTAACTCAGCCTCCTGTGTCCTTTCTTCTGGTTGATTTCAGTTATCTTTTCCCTGTAATAAATGTAACCATGAATAGAACAGTTCCAGTGAGTTCTATGAGTCTTTCTAGTGAATCATTGAATCTGAAGGTGGTTTGGGGAAACCACAAATTAGCCATGGGTGCAGAAGTGAGGTTGGCTTTCTGTGGACTCTTTCTTTAGGCTTTGAAGCTGGACTGTGACTGCACTGGGGTTAGAGTGGACAGACATGGCTTTCTGGGGGCTGTGCCCTTCATCTTTCATGTCAGCTAACTCCAGGTACCAGCACTGAGACCTGCACTTGGGGTGCCCTGAGGGCATCCCTAAGTAGGTGTTGAATGAAGAAATTAATGAATGAGTGAAAATACAAGCCCTAACTCAGCTTTAGGTTTGCACATATTCAAAATAGCAATTACTAAGCTCAGCTGATATTCAGCACATTTTACCCAGGTTCCATTTGCTTCGGACCTTTGGGGGACTTGCGGGACATGTGAGGCCAAAGACTAAACTTTGCCTTTGTATGACCCATTCCTGAACTTGCCTAAAAGGTCAACTGTGAACATTTCATATACAAAATTAATAACGACCTCCTTTTCATTCAAAATCATCCTGTTGTTATTGGCAAATTTTGGAGTAAGCAGCATCAGGTAGAAAACTATTAATATGTGCTTAGTGTAAAGAGAATAAACCTCAGGAATTTAAAGGTTTTTTAGCCTGTAAGTGAAATACGTAATAAAATAACTGTGTGAGTCATGTAAGACACTACTAATGTTAAAAGTGTGTTTTAAGTTATAATTTTTAATTTTCTTTTAAACCCAAACTATTTTAATCCATTCAGATTAAAAATTCTATTTATCATTTTTAAAACCACTGCCTTTCAGTTTTATCTCCTAGAACATTATATTCTTAGAAAATAGTAAGCCCTAACCTCAAATAGAGGGGAATGCAAGAAGATGACAATTAATACTAATAATAAAACCTTCTTGTCTGTGGAAAGCCTGCAGAAACTGCCTAAGACCTTCCACTGAGAAGACACCCTTCACAATTCTAAAAATGTTATAAAATGGGGCGCCTGGGTGGTTCACTGGGTTGGGCCTCTGCCTTCGGCTCAGGTCATGATCTCAGGGTCTTGGGATCGAGCCCCGCATCGGGCTCTCTGCTTGGCAGGAAGCCTGCTTTCTGCTCTCTCTCTGCCTGCCTCTCTGCCTGCTTGTGATCTCTGTCTGTCAAATAAACAAATAAAATCTTAAAAAAAAAAAAAAAAAAAAGCTACAAAATGCTTATCCAAGATGAAAGGAAGAATATGGGGTGATATAATTTCCTTTCAAATTAATGGTAAATAAAAGCTTCCTTCTTTCATACAGATCTGACTTTTTCTTGAAAATCCCTGACAAAATTAGCAGGGAAACAAGGGAGAAGAAATTACAGATAACCCAATTTGATGGTCAGAGCAAGGCGAGGTTTGCAGGAAATTTCTGGAAGAACCTGAAACACTGTTTATCCGATGTGATACAGTCACACGTGTCACTGGAAACATAATGCCGGTAATCAACGGTGAAATATTCAATTATGGCTTGGGGCTGAGCAGGGAGGGACCCTTTATCAATTTTATTACTTTGGAAAATGTACACACGCACATTAATATTTTCCAGGTCTTTTTCCAAAACTGCCCAGGAATGAGAAATATGTGAGATAAAAAGTAACTTTGATACAGAATATTTTTGAGTGACAGAATCAACCGAGGCTTTTCTAACCTGCCATTACGGTCTGGGTGATTCGCCTACACTAGAAATACGAGCTTGGATAATGAGACCTTCTTCCAATGAGACGTGAACCGAGTAAATCTCATTCAAGATGTAATTTGAATTTAATGCCTTGTTCGTAAAATAAACAAAGTATTATAAAAAGTTTAATGGTATACAGTGAATCAAGAAAATGCAAAAAGTGCCAAAAACTGTGTAATCCCAACACGAGGCTTCCTCTATTTACTGCAACACGTTGTCAGAAGAGCTGAGTTCATCACGATATTTTCGTGCATCATCACAACATGGGCTTTCTCTGAACTTGCTGAACCGCTTATGATTTGCTCTTCTTGTCAGTTTTCAAATCATTTTATCTGTCTGTCTCCATGCTTCAAAATCTATGCTTCCACATTTGTTAGGGATCTATGCACTCTGGGCACAAAGCCCGGATTTCCAAAGAAAGGGGTTTATTGCCCAAGACAGAGATTTCCCCAAAAACAATTTAGGTGGCACAATTTGGACAGAAAAAAAAAAAAAAAAAAATCCTCAGTCCTCCTGTTTGCTCAGGTGAACCTCGTGACCCACTGCATCACGTAATCATTGTCCAGGAATCGGTCTCTTGTGCCAACCCAGTGATGCTTCTTGTTTTATGTTGCGGTATCAGCAGTAAAAAAACACCATGGACTTTAAAAATTGTTCCTGCCTTCATGAGCCTCTATCCACCCCTTGCAAAGGCAAGTCCTGCAAATGCTAGGTGGTACCAAGGAGGTATAGGAATTTTCACTATAAATATAGGGTGGAGAAGAAGGGGACAAGTTTTGGAATCTTGGGGTTTGAATCTCAGAACTCCCACTTATATGAACATGGATAGGGCTTATAAACTTTAAGGACTTCCATTTTCTTACCTATAAAATGAGGATTATATGTCTGCCTCCTAGGAGCGCTATATAGATGGAAGGAGGTAATGCATTTAAAGGACTAACCCTGTGCCTAAAATACAATTCTCCGTAGGTGGCTAATAATTATTATCAGTAAAATTCACATAGGGTCAGTTTACATGTTTCCCATAATAACTTGGAAGCCAAGTGTTTATAAATATACATGCACACACACGTATGTCTATTTTGAAGCACTCATCTTTCAGAATTCAGAGGATAATAAATCCGTGTGGATACTCCTGTCTCAGCAAGTAAGAGGTGCCTGCCGGTCCCCTTTCCTAACTGGAAAACCCGAAGCACAAAGAAGGGACTTTTCCGACGTCACAAAAGAAAGTTTTCTTCTGAAAGTTCTGCTAATAAAATGAAGTCCGAGGCTGAAGTTAGAGAGGATATAGCTTACAAGACACCGGAGCAGATGCCTGGGAACCCTGCTTTGTCCTCCAGGGGCCCCCGGCTCCCATTTGACCGCAGGCATCCCGATTTGCTGAGACCCCAAACCAGTCAAGCACGCTCCCTAGCCAAAGAAAGTGCAGCCCTGAGCTCCGGATGCTGAAGAAGGGGAAAATCGCAGGGGCCCACCGGACCCACCACCCACCGGACCTGTCCAAATGAGGTTACAAAGGCCGCGCCTCCCTCCCTCCCTCCCGGGGCACCTTTCCCTGAGACAGGGCGCTTCCCCTCACAAGCCAGTGACTGTGGCGGCCTGATGGCAGCCTCCTCTCTGTAACTGTCAAGTCACCACGGAGCAGGTCCTGTGTCCGCCCCAGGGTCTTCGGGTTGGCGCGTGCTCTTTCTCGAGGCTTCCTTCGCGGCGGGGCACCCTGGGACACTCGGAGGGACATCCTGCTGCTTCCTGCTTCCCTCCCCTCAGCATGGATGTTTCTGCTGAAATCCCTCTATTTAAGGTGAGAGAATCAGCTTTTGTTCCGTAGGCTTGGATCAAAGACAATCTCTGAGCGGAAAAACAAAGCCGCCCGACGCTGGGGGCAGCGAGCCTCTGCGCTTTGCTCGCAGAGAAAAGCACGGGGTGTTTGATTCCTTTTCCAGGACTGGAAATTCTCATGCCCTTGGAAACCCCAGCCGCAGAACCGAAGTGTTTCCCAAAGACAAACATCCCTATTATAAAGGGGCCAGGGCTTTGGCAGCCATCTCCAGACTGTGGTGGGCAGTTTGGCACCGGGCCGCCCTGCCTGGTGAGGGACAGCAAACAATCCCTTTGTCTGCGGCCCACGGGCCCGGACTGGGCGCCACAGTCAGGAAGTTCCCCGGGAGGCCCACGGCCCCTCCGTCAAAGCCCGCTTTCTCCATTTAGTGCTTTCCTAATTGTATTATCTGACTCCTCCAGAGCCACGGCCTGTCTTCCCTGTCAACGGTGGCTCTGCCCCCTCCCGCGAACGGCTTCTTTTGGACTCACAGGGAGAAGGGGCCCGACCATCCCGGGGGGGTGGGTTGAGCAGGCCTCCTTGGCTGAAAGCAGCTAGTACTAAACGGGAGGACGGGAGTGCAGAGCTGCTCGTTCTAATAAAAAACAGACTTCGCTTTACACAAAGCCCCTGCAAATGCCACGGTTATAAAATCTGAGTTTTTACGTGTTCTCTCCAAGTGTCAAATGGGAAGCCAGGGGACGCGATCTGGTGGTGTCCTGCTTTCTAGATCGTCTCCGGCTTGCTGTCTCTGTCCTTAGATGAGAGCTGCCTTGCACTCCCCGCTTTCTAGTGAAAAGGGCCCCGGAAGCCCCTTTTATTTTCCTGGAGGGTGACCGCTGAGGGACACATGCTCGCCAGCCTCACCTCCAGGGACCCTGCGCTTCCCCTGGAAAGATGGCTGAAGTGTGCAGGGCTGATTTTCTTTCTTTCTTTCTTTCTTTTTTTTTTTTTTTTAAAGATTTTATTTATTTATTTGACACAGAGAGATCACAAGTAGGCAGAGAGGCAGGCAGAGAGAGAGGAGGAAGCAGGCTCCCTGCTGAGCAGAGAGCCCGATGCGGGGCTCGATCCCAGGACCCTGAGATCATGACCTGAGCCGAAGGCAGCGGCTTAACCCACTGAGCCACCCAGGTGCCCCAGGGCTGATTTTCTTATTTCCTCTCTCCTGTCAGAGGGAAAGAGGGAGCAAGCTCTGTAAAAAGGAGCATGTAGGTATTTCCATGTTGCAAACAATATTCCACAAATCTCTCTGCTGATTGGCACTCAAGGTGAGAATTTCTGAACTCCTTTTTGCCACCCGGTCCTCTTTGTCAAGGGAAACCTGGCACTGCTGATTACCAAACGGGACTCAGGAGCCTGATTAAGAAGCCCGGGGCCCTTGCCCAGGCGTGAATCCCGACCCCCCATGGTGGAGCCCCTCCTCCACATCGCCCTCAGCCTTTTTTTCCTGAAGGAAACAAGTGCCCCCTTCTGTGCTGTGCCTCATTTGAAAATAAGATTTACAGGCTTCCTCTTCCGCTCAGCCCTGCACACCTCATTCAGCCTCCCTGGCATCCGCTTCTCAGTCCGAACCAGGAATACAAAGATTCTCCTTAGCTCTCTTAGAAGCCTTGAACATTTTCCAGCTCTGCCCAAAACAACATATATATATAATGTGTGTGTGTGTGTGTGTGTATAGATAGAGATAGAGATAGAGATAGAGATAGAGATATATAATGTACGCACAAACACACATAGACAGAGAGAGGGAGAAACAGACAGAGGGAAGGACAGACACGAGACAGAGAGCTGAGTGCCATGGTGTATGTTTTTGTAGAAAATAATGATCCTAACAGCTTAACCTTCCTCTTTTACCAAATAATTATTATTATGGTTGCCAAGTAATCCTAACTACCACACCTAATTAAATCTAAACAGCAGGCCCATGGGCTGTAGGGGAAGAATCCTATGGCTTTAAGCTTTCAAAATAAAAGGAAATAGATTCGTTAAAATACCATTTTAAAGCCATATCAGGTAGATCTATTTGAATTTTATGTCTTAAACTTCATAGAGAAAGTTCTAAGATTTCTTCCTCTTCATTTTTGTGTCTATTTGTATTTATTTTGTCGAACAAAGCAGATGACAAAAAAATGCCTTCACCAGGGACATTAACTTAAGATGAGCATTTTGGAAAAAATTGTTCGTAAAAGACTTTAATGGGCTCTTAGAATGCCCGAGTGATATGTGGTTAAGAGATCTTAGCAAACACAGGCCCTGGATGTTCTGATTTTTGACTTTTTGCTGCAATTAAAATTGGTACACATTTGCTAAACCTTAACCAGAGCACATGTACCTTTGGTCATGGCTCTCCATCAGGTAAATGACACCTGGCAATATAAGAAACCAGCGTAATCTGAGGAAAATTCGTGCTTGCCTCCTGGGATGATGCCAGTTATCTTCCGAAGTAAATATGCAGACAGACAAATGATGAACCCCTTTACCTAATTTTTTTCTTCCCATTCTGACCTCGGTCACCAGAGTCTTGGGAGTTAGAATTAGCAACATTCCTTAAAACTAATTGTTTTCCATTTTTTCAGAATATACAAACCATCACCAATAGACCTTGGATTAAATTCCAGTCTTTCTCAATTTCAGGAAATTCCTCTTTCCCCATAAACTAGTATATGCATGAGGAACAGAAGGACAACAAAGAGAATTCCATTCTTAATTGGAAAGGACGGGACAGACGAATCAACCCATGGGACAGACTACAGAGTTCAGAAACAGGTGCCAGGCACAGGTGTCGGCTTTCAAACGAAGACACCTCGTGTAGCTCAGGGAGGAGAGGGACGTTCTCCACCCGGAAGTGCTGGGTCAATGGACTTTCCCGCACAGGAGACAAAATTTCAGCGCCACACGCAAAAAATCCATTTCTGATAGATTTCAGATCTCATTGGCAAAGGTAAACAATAAAGCTTTTAGAGAAAAACATAGAGGTTTTTGTGACCTTGAACTAGGAAAAGAGTTCTTAAACAGAACACAAAGAAGCTCTCACAATATAGGAAAAATTGGGCACAGCATTGTATGTTAAAATTAAGAAGCTCTGTTTACCAAAAGACATCATGAAGACAGTGACAAGACAAGATGTGTTTGGGATCCATGTCTGACAAAGGACTCACATCCAGAATACTTGAAGAACCACCACAAATCAATATTTAAAAATAAAAACACAGGCAGCCCTAAAGAAAAATGGCTAAGAGAATTGAGCAAACTCCACAAAAGAGGCTATCCAAATGACCAATAAGCAAATGAAAGGTTTTCAACTTTATCAGTCAGCATGAAGATGTCGATTGATGCCGTAATGCTGCACCACTGCATACACACGGAATGGTTAAAATGAAAGACGGCAGTGTCAGCAACGATGTGGAGCGACTGGAGCCCTCAGCTGGCACCTGCTGAAAAACCACTCTGGAAGACCCTCTAACACTTGTGTGCACTGAACTCAAAACCTTACAGGCACTCAGCAAGGCCAGTCTCAGCGCCTAGACCCTGCGTGCAGAGTTGCGCACAGACAAGCCACGGCCTCAAGAACTAGCATGTGCATGGCAATGCCTTTTCAGGATCGCCCCAAACTGTCAACCTCCCAAATGGCTATCAAGCCTAGAAGAGGCAAAGAAAGTGTGATGTGTGCTCTGGAACATCACGCAGGATGGGAAACAAGAGGTGTTTGGCTGCATGCAGCTGTATTAATAAAACACAGGTTAGACGAAGACGCTGGACACCAAGGAGGGTACACTGTGTTGACTATTTACATGAAATCGTAGACTAGGCACGGCTAATCTTTTCTGATTAAAAAGTAAGAATTGATCGAGTTGCCCTTGGTGAGGGAGGGTAGCTAGAGTCTGGAAGGCAGGAAGGAGAAGTTTCTGGAATGCGATTAGCAGTCACTTTCCTCTTCTGAATGTTAGCTACACAGGTGTGTTTAATTTATGGAAATTCATTGGTATGTGCACTTTTCCTTATGCATATGATGCTTTGTAAAATGTTAAATAAATAAATAAAATGCAAAATGTGCTCAGTGGGAAATGCAGTCGAGAGTCACTTAGCCACAGCATCAGTCATGAAGCCCATTATTTTCAGTTAAATATAGTTATAACCATATTTCCTTGTTTTTTTTTTTTTTTAATGTCATAATATACTTGAGGGAAGGGGCAGCATCTCTGGAGAAATATAGTGTGGGCCCCTTTGGAGAGGTTTCAACCCGTGATGGTTGCGCGGACAGTGTCCTGCCGCTCCTCTCCTGTCCCATGTCAGCACCCGCAGCGTGCCCGCATCTTCCGAGCTGCATGGACATTCTCTGCACAGTCTCTGTCGGATGCTGCAGTCACTGTGCCCAGCCCCGTGACGGACCAAAGCACAGGGGCACTAACCCGTCTGGGGAGCAGGTCACGAGATGCCTGACCCAGCTCGTCCACCCCTCATGGGACTCCTTTGGCCACGCATGCGACTGGGCAGAGCAGCCCACGGGGCCGCCTGCCCTTAAGCTTCTTCTTGCTCCTTATCACCACCCAGGGAGCGGTCTCCACGCATGGGCACTGCTGGCGCACCAGCCCTCCTCTCAGAATATGCTTCTGGAAGCAGCTCAAATTAACGCAATGGGACTGAAAACAAAAAGGCCATTTATTCATGCTCAAAGCCTAACCAGATGTTAAAACAGGAGAGAATCATACCCGAGATGAAGTGGGAAATTCAGCTGGGAGCAGGATAGACTTTGGAAAAGCCAGCTGATGTTCAGGGAAAAAGGGAAAAGAGGTTCCCTGTAAGGAGTAGAGGTTTTCCCGAGAAATTCCGAGTGACTTGGACAGGAGGGATAATTATGTAAGTTGTGGTTCAGAGCTGGAAAACATGCAAGAGAAACGGAGATGGGCTTCAGTCCTGGTCTGAACTGAACAGAGAACTGTTTTCTCCTATTCTGCCTTATTTTTTTATTTACAAGGACGAAACAAAAAAGTGTTACAAAGACCTAGGCCAAAACAGAAAGCAAACAAACTAAAAGTGAATTTATCTCCAAACAGAAAAGAAAAAGATCGGCATCATAGATCTTTAGAAGACGAAATGCAACAGGAGGTGTTCAGACCTGCAGTACGGGAGGTGATGGGGAGGTTTGTACCTACTCAAGTCACTATACGTGTGGGAAGGTGACTGAAAACTTTCCCTGGGTTTACATGGAGTCAGAAATCTTCCAGGAGTATGCCATTCTGAATAATCTCTTGGAGATAAACTGATAACCAAGTGAAAAATGTAAACACAGAGCACAGATTGGGAAGTCACCGCAGGAAAGGAGCGGCTGACTTCCCTTGCCGTGTGAATGCGCAACGAGCAAGTCATCAGGCAGGTGCAGAGTAGAGATGCCCTCAGTCCACCGGGAAATGCGGCAGGAAGCGGGCTGGGCTCCCGCAGTGCTGGCCTCTGGATAGGCTTTGAGTGTGACTCCTCTACCTGGGGGAGAGGAGTGCGGCAGCCTTCCCGGAGCTGCCCTCCTGAGGACGAGGGGCGAAGGCGGGAGCAGGGGAGCGCTGACATCCGAGCGATCCTCGTGGAGTGAAAGCCAGTCCTGCCACCTCCGGCCTCCAGGACTTGGCAAAAAAATCCCTGAAAACTTCTAAGACTCAGGATTTGTTTTAATCCACAAAATGGGAATAATATTTGCATCCATACGGCGGCATTGTTATAAGTGTGACCTGAGATGATTCAATTAAAGTATCTAGGTGCTATGATTAGAGCATCCACCTTTCAGGTTGCTGGTTGGTGGTGAGACGCCTTGTCTGCTGGATGTGTTCGGACAGACAGATGCAGCTCGCAGGATCTGCCCTGCGGACGGCAGGCACCAGGGAAGACGTGCCTCGGTGGGGTGTCCACAGCCCCACACTTGCAGGGAATCTTCCCGGATGCCGGCAGCGCTGCGGGTCTCAGGTCCCCTGCCACTGTGAGTTTTCCCCGTGTTTTCATAGATAGTTTCACAGGTGAGTCACAGGCTGCGTGACAAGTGGCTGTCAGACCCCATTTGAAACCATTCACAGCAGAAATATCAGACAGAAGTAGGGAACCAGAAACAAAGTACAATCGCAGAGAAGGCGAAGGTACAGGGGAAAGCAGATTACTAAGACAGGCATCCGCCAATGGTGAAAATGGCTTTCACGGGATAATTAATGTAGGGAAAATCAAAATATTATATTTGACATTGAATCCCTGATATTATCTTCCTGACATTTTTTTAACACTTTGAAGAATAGGATAGAATCTTATTTTTCAGAAGCAAATGCCAAACTGCACAGCTTCTGAAATTAAAATATATCACTAAAAGAAAGAAAGTGTGTGGAAAATAAAATGCGTCTCAGAAAAAGATGTACCAATTTAATAGAAGTCACATGAATCAATTTCAATCTAAATATCTCAATATTTCCTATAAGTCTATTATTCATGATAAATTCTCACCAATTAAGCATTTTATACATTTGGACCACTTTTGCTGTGAAATATACAATAAACCCGAAAATGGTGTTCAATTATATAGTAAGACGAATGACCTTCATGAAATCTGCTATTTTATTATCCGGTATATAATTTATTTGTTATGTTATTTATTTTTTTACCTGGCATGTTATGTTTGACATTATATAATTTCATTTCTCCTCAATACATTAATATTTAAGTCGATGCTGTACGCCCTTGGAACAAGTTATTCCAAAATGCCTTTTAATGTTCTGTGAACTTTTAGAAATCTGATTCAACTCCTGGGACGCCTGGGTGGCTCAGTGAGTTAAGTGAATGACTCTTGATTCTGGCTCAGGTCATGATCTCAGGGTCCAGAGGTGGAGCCCCAGTTGGGCTCTGAGCTCAGCAGGGCTTCCACTTGGGATTCTCACCCTCTGCCCACCCACCCTCCCCCACTGCGTGCACTTGCACCCACTCTCCACTCTCTCTTTCTAGCTAATAAATAAATAAATAAATCTATCTTACAAAAAAAAAAAAAAAAGAGTATTCAACTCCTAATTAAATGAAAGTCTTCATTCGTGATATTTAACAAAGGTTATACTGGGAAAATTTGAGATTAAACTAGTTTTGAGTTTTTAAATATATTATTTAAAAATTATTCTTGAAATGTGGCTTCAGAATATAAATAGTTCACTTTCATCACCTGAAGCACCCTCTGAAGGGCTTAGCAATTAAGAATGACCCTGGCAACATTGCTGAATTCGAGGGCACAGGGATAATTCTGCACCTTTTAAGGTCACAGAGTTACAAGGGTTCCAAGTGAAAGCTGCTTTGTGATGTTCTTCTCACTGAGGGCTGTTAGCAGAGGGATGACTAGCTTTTCTGAGCACCTGTATTGACATTTTACAGCTGGAGATTAAAAAAATATATATTCATTTATTCATTCATATATATTTATGTTCAGTGTTTTGTATGTTGAGCTATATCTTTACAAAATATTGTGTTCGTGCAGGAAAATGGAGATGAATTTGAAGAGGCTGAGAGAAATGATAGAAATCTGGGGATCCCAGATGAGGTGTAAAGTGAACCTTGGAATGCTTGAAAGAGAAGGCAAATGCTAGCCTTTTAAGAAATTTTTAATGATCTTATATTGGCAAGATTAGAAAGAATCAAGATTTGGCTGAAAGACCTCACACAAGGTGCCAAGTCTAAGGAGAGAAGAGGCACTTTATTCTCGCAGAGCCAGCACACTGGCCTCAGGGTCCCCTTGGCCTTCCCCTCCACTCCACCATCAGTCCAGCTCTAGACAGTCCTTGCAAACAACTGGAGGGAAGGGTCTTGTCTTCAGGGCACTCCCACTTTCCCTTGCAGGGTTTGTGATTTATTGTGATTTTTAAGCCAAAGTAGACTAACACAAATGCCCTCTTAGAGCTTTAAAGCATCTCCTGGACCAGGAATGGTGCAAAAGATTAGAGACATTGTTGAACTTATTCTTACCCCAACACCATGGGACTGGTTTGTTATCAATAATGGTTTTTGTAACCTTCTCTCACCAAATAAAGTTTTGCTCCTTCTAGTCATGGTTCTTTGGAAAGACACGGGGGTAGTCACTTCTGAGCTCTGGTGGCCTGTGCCTTCACTTCCTCTAAGCACCATCAGATGACGGATTTTGATCCTTGGCAGCATAAGCCCATGCCAGTCTTCTATTCGGATCTGTGTATCTAAAGAAAATTAATTCTTCATTGTTTAAATTTGATTCCTATGACTAATTCTCAATCATTACCGAGACTTAAAATATAATTCAGAGGCATTTTTCGAAATATCCTTAAATACCAATCTCAAATAGGAGCAGTTGGTTTTATAACACTTTAATAGGCTTTCTGAGCGTCTGTCAGAGAATAGCTTTGACTTAAAATAAAATTGCTTTTCTTATCTGAAGCCTTCTGTGAGGCTCGAAGACAGTGTGGCAGGGTCTACTTCTACCTGTAATGAAGACTTCTCAGTTGGCCTTGGCATCAGCCCCATGTCAAAACTCATAGCCTCTCTTGTCATGGAATTCACTTACAAGGTATCTGAAGGACCTACCCCTGTCTGTTGCAATCATTGAGGCAAGCCACACTCCCTGCTTCTGATCTTTAACTACACAGCTCACTTACTCGTCATGGTACCTGCCATCCTCACACCCATGCTATGATTGACCTCACCAGGGTGGGGAAGAATTAAATAAGTAATACATGTTAAACTCTTCACCTGCATAGAGCAAGTCCTCAATAGCCCCCTGTTATAAATATTATTACTAGTGTTTTGCCACTCTATGTGTTAAAAAATCCCATACAAGAGATGGAAGGAATAAAATGGAATTTAGACAAAGATAAGATTTGGAGGTTGACTCTAGCCCTAAAATAGTAAAATATCAATTTTGTGTTGCTTTAAACTTCTATGAAACCTTTTTTTTTTTTTTCCTCCACCCACTCCCCTTACAGACAGGTAGAGAAAATTGTTGAAGCTTAAATAACCTAATGACCCTTTGTTTTAACATTTGATGGATACTCAATAATTGGGAAATAATTGTTTCAATTTTAAGAAGCTGGGACATTTTTTTTGGCCTTTAAAGGGCACAGCAGCTCTGCCTGCATTCTGTCTTCCTTCTGGTGTTTCCTCCATCGTACCCGGGCTGCCATACTTCTTCTTAGCACACCAAAGAAACAAGCCACAGCACAGAAAATTTCGAATTCCATCTAGATCTAATTTGAGATTTTCCAAAAGTTATTTTTTTATCACTTTAAATAATAGTCAGAATATCTCTGTAGCATTCATCAATCTGCCAGGATGTGAAGACACAGTCTACCAGCTCAGCGTGAAGGCTGAGTGGTAGGTCATGACAGGGGACTTCCTCCTCACCCAGGCTCCTGGTAGTATCAAACCGAACCCTGTTTTGGCAGAACAAAGTTTCACATGTCATAATGAAAGGCTGTGCTTTTGCATTTAACGTAAGCCTGGATAATTTCTTTGAATTTGAGTTGATTTCATGCTTGTGCATTCTCCTTGACAGTGTAAATGTTAAGGTTCTGCTGATGTTAAAGACAAGGCTTTTTATAATCATGAAATAGAGACTTTGAGTAGTCATCCACTAGAAGAGTTATCTACTATAAACCAGACTCTTCAAGGCAATATGCTAAGACCAAAATCTTTGAATATACGACATTGCTTTTATGTAAGGTAAAGGATGTTAAAAAATGCTATCAGGAGGCAGAACCAAGGCATCGTAGTTAAAAATGCAGAACTTAGTACCAGCCTGCTAAATTTAGTAGGGGCTAATTTTGTGCAAGTGATAAAACTCTTTGTGTCTCAGTTTCCTTCCCTATGAAATGACAGTAACAGTGCCTGGTACATAATAAGTACCAGAGTAAGTGTCAGTCTATTATTATTGCTCGAAAGAGTACATACATGACAACAACTGATGTTGACATAAAAACAATCTTACCTTTGAGTTTGTAACAGTGAACAGGCAAGTTTATTAAAACACCTCAGTCAGTAAGCAATATTATTTAACTTTGGAAATTTGGTAACTCCATGCCTCTCTTCATGACACAGAACTCCAGTACCTTGTCAGGTGTCTCAGGAGAGGGAAAGTTATTTTCTGAACTACATGTTGGTCCTCTTACAGGCTTCCTGGTGGCACACTTCCAGGCACAGATAGAACTGACTTCCATTTGGGGCTATATCTGTGTTTTGAGAAAGCCAGAATCTACAGGTCTATCTACGGAAATGGCAACAATACTGGCTCTTCAAATACATGAATAGAGCATAGTTTGTCACTCTTGTCCCTCATTCTTCTTAATTCCTTAATTCCTGCTTAGTCTCGTCCAATAATATTTTACAACTTTCTGTGGAGACCTCTTACATATCTTTCATTCCATACACACATGTCATTTTTTGAATTTTAATAATTTTAATTTTAAGTACTATAATTTAAAATTTTTCAGTGTTGCTGGTATATAGAATAAACTGATTTTTTGTATAGCATGCCATTAAATCTAAAAATCTTATTAAATTCAATTGCTAGTTCACATGATTTCATTTTTTCCATTTTTGTAATTTTTGTTTTCATTTTCTTAGCTTATTCTAATGTCTAGGACCTCCAATGCAATTTAGGATACAACAAAGCCTGCAGCTTTCTTTCTGGGAGATCTTACATTATATATCCAACTTAATTCAGTCTTACTGAGTTATGTTTCCTAGAAATTTGCTCATTTCATTTAAACTTTCGCATGTACTTATAAACCTTATTATATCCCCTTAGCATTTTTAAAATCTGAGGTATTTATAGTGCTATCCCAGACTCACTCTAGACATCAGTAATTTTTATATTTACTCAATTTGCTAATAGTTTTACTAGATTTCTCTCCATTGTTTCAGTCTTTTAAAAGAGCCACATTTGGCTTGTTGATTTCCTCTATTGTGTTTATATTTTTCATTTTGTTAATTCTTATTATTCTCTTCCACCTTACTTGGTATAACCTGATACCTTTTCTAATTTTTGAGAATGGATATGTACCTCATATACCTTTTCCAATACGTGCTTTTAAGATACAAAAATCCCTCTCAGGTACATTAGCTCCATTCTACACGTTCTTATATGCAGTATTTTCTTTAGTATTCCTTTCACGATTCTTTACAATTTCCATTGTGTATCCTACCCATAACTTGATAGCATTTTGTTGTTTAATTTGGGGGTTTTAGGGATGCCTGGGTGGCTCAGTCAGCTAAGCATCTGCCTTCAGCTCAAATCATGATCCCAAGGTCCGGGAATGGAGCCCCCCCATCAGGCTCCCTGCTCAGCAGCAGGTCTGCTCCCCTCTCCCTCGGCCCTTCTCACTTCCCACATGTACGCTCGCTCGCTCGCTCTCTCTCTCTGTCTCAAACAAATAAATAAAATCTTTAAAAAATAATAATACATGTCTCTTTGCATTTTGTTAATTTGTTGAGCAGTTTTCTTGTATCCTTCCTGACCTTTGTCACATGTACCATCTACTATGGAAGAGATGTGACAAACCTTCCCATTATGATTATGACTATCTTGGTTCTATCGATTTTTGCTCTCTGTATTTTAAAGCTATACTTTGGGGATTGTAGGGGGTAAAACTGCACACCTTTTCCTGATGAATTAACCCCACTGTAGATTTATGATCATTCTGCTTGCCACAGATTTCTCTGTCATGCTCTGCTCTGATATTAGAAGAGCTAAATGAGCCTTATTTTGATTAAGTTTAAATGTTACATTTTTTCCAAATACTTGATTGAAGACTTTTTGTTTGTTTATTTTAATTTGGGATCTTATAAACAGGATATAGAGAATTGTGTTTATTTTACCCAATATATCTAGAGTCCTCAATTCATTTGTTTATTGAAATTACTTATGTATTTAGCTTGAAGTTTGTCATCTTCTTATGCTTTTTAATTGTCTTATTTTTATCTGTTCCTTTTCATCTCTGGTCTTCCTTTATATAAGTTAAGGGTCTTTTTTAATTGTATTTTTAACTCTATTAGTGTATACATCGTTTGTAGTATTACATGTTGTTACTGTTCTAGTTGACACTGTAGGCATTACTGGATTTAATAGAGTCCAGTGGATTTTATTCCTTTAAGATTTTTCAGACAATGATAGGGACTTGGAATGGTTTACTTTATTCATTTGTACTCCTACTTAAAAAAAAAAATCGGTTTAATTATGCAGACACATACATCATAAAAGATAAATGAATATAATATTTGTTTTTTAGTTTCATTAATGTTTATTTATATTTATGCATTTTATTTACTCTTTGCTCTTTGCTCATTCCTGGATTTCTTTCTTTCTGAGATCATTTTCTTTCTTTCTGAAGAATTCTCACAAGTTTTTATTTATTGGTATTTTAATGATGTTTTTAAAGAAATATTTGGTTTTCCAATTATTTGCTTGTTTAAGATTATCTTAATTCATTTTTTTCTTCTTCTTCCATTCTTCTTTTTTTTTTTTTTTCAAAGATTTATTTACTTTAGAGAGAGAGAGAACATGAGCAGGAGAGGCAAGGGGAGGGAATGTCAAGCAGACTGCACACTAAGAACAGAGTCTGATCTGGGGCTCAATTGCACAACCCTGAGATCATGTTCTGAGCCAAAAACCAAGATTCGGATGCTCTGCTGACTGAGCCACCCAGGTGCCCAACCTTACTTGCCTGCATTATTCTTATCAAATGGCCAACTGTTAGTCTTTGCTTCTTTGAAGGTAATATGCCCTTTTCTCCCTTTTGGGTGCATTTAAAATCTCTTTCTCTTTCTTTATCTCTCCATTTCTCTCTCTCCCTCCCTCTGCTTTTCATTAATCTTTATAGTTTTCCATGTTGGGATTTGTAGAGCTTTGTGAATCTGTGACTTTAATAGCTTTAGAAAATTCTCAACCATTGAAACTTTAAATACTGTCTCATTTTCTCTAAACTGTTTTTGGTACTCCCAGTTATATGGATGTTGACTTTTCTCCACTGTCTCATATTTTTTATTCTCTATAAAATTGTCTATATTTTTAATTTTGGCCATTCCAACTGGTATAAAGTGCTATCTCAATGTGGTTTTGATTTGAATCTTAATAGAAGGGTCATCTGTACCCCAATGTTCATAGCAGCAATGGCCGCAGTCACCAAAACTGTGGAAAAAGCCAAGATGCCCTTCAGCGGACAAATGGAAAAAGAAGATATGGTCCATATACACTATGGAGTATGATGCCTCCATCAGAAAGGATGAATACCCAACTTTTGTAGCAACATGGACGGGACTGGAAGAGATTATGCTGAGTGAAATAAGTCAAGCAGAGAGAGTCAGTTATCACATGGTTTCACTTATTTGTGGAGCATAAGGAATAACACAGAGGACATGGGGAGATGGAGAGGAGAAGGGAGTTGAGGGAAATCAGAGGAGGGAGACGAACAATGAACGACTGTGGACTCTGAGAAATAAACCAAGGGTTGGGGGGGGGGGGGTTGGGCCTAGTAGTGGGTATTAAGGAGGGCACAGATTGCATGGAGCACTGGGTGTGGTGCATAAACAATGAATCTTGGAACACTGAAATAATAAAATAAGATTTTTTTTTAAGATTTTATTTATTTATTTGACATAGAGATATCACAAGTAGATGGAGAGGCAGGCAGAGAGAAAGAGGGAAGCAGGCTCCCTGCTGAGCAGAGAGCCCGATGTGGGACTCGATCCCAGGACCTGAGACCATGACCTGAGCCGAAGGCAGCGGCCTTAACCCACTGAGCCACACAGGTGCCCTAAAATAAGATTTTTTTAATAAAATGTCTACAGTGTGGGTCTTTTTATATTTATCTCCCTAATTAGTATGCATATTTTCTTTTGACCCGTCAATCAGTTTGCTATCCCTGGCTTCAGGTGGTTTAATTTTTATCAAATTCATTTATTCACAACTTAACTTCAAGCATTTTTCACTTAATGAAATTCCATATACTTTTTATTAGGTTGATATTTTCTGGTAAAATGGTATGCATTTTTATTTATGTTTTTCATCTTTTTCCTCGGGTTTATTAAATAAATTACTCATTGTTATTTTGAAGTTCCTGTCTGCCAATTCTGAAATACGGGTCACCTACATGTATTACAGCTTCCTTGATTTTTCGTAATTCAGTCTTATTTCTTGGTACGGCTGGTAATACTCAGTTATCCTTGTGACAGTGTGCATAAAAGATATAATGGCTCTGAATTATATTTTCCTCCACATAGCTTCCACCTTTTCCCCTAGTCAGATAGAGTAGAAGGTTGCTCACTTCGACCCGACCAAGAAGGGAGTGAATGAGAACAGGCCGACACTTTGCAAGGCTCATGCCACCCTGGTCCTTTGCCTTCAGTTTCAGGGCACGGCCTTTCAGGAAGCTGGTGAAATCAGGGATGCTGACCATGGCTCCTCCCCACTGGTGCATCTTCTCACGAATCCATATCTTCTGGAACTGAGACTGTGGCAAACTCTGTCCCAGGCTTTAGAGATGTTCTTCTAAAATCCTCAGTTCCTGCCAGGCTTTGGTTTTGGTTGAGGAAAAGACAGGTCAAGTGTCAGGTGTGGTTCTTGGACCCTTTAGTCAGAGCAGGATTTTGGAAGCTTTTATCTTCATTATTTTTTTTTTTCTGAAACCCCACAAAATTATCAAAAACTCTTCTGATTCCTTTGTGTCTTATTTCTCCCCTTCTCCCGAAGCAGCCGAGATTCTCAGAAACAACCCTGGCATGACAGATGACAAATCCCTCAAGGAAAACTGACGTTGTAAAATATTGGTTTATGTCCTGATGGTAATGTTCAAGTCCTGGCTGATGCAGAAACCACAATACCTTCAAACAGAGGGGTTTGTGCTTTATTTGATTTTTCTACTTGTGAGTAGAAATGATGGTCTCCTACACGCCTCCCATCTGAATTGGAGCAGAAATTCCAAGTCTTGATTTTTTTTGTGGGGGGAGGTGGGGGAGATCTGGAACTTATGTGATGAAACTTGGCCACAAAGAGAGAATAATATCATCTCTAAATTAGATTATCAGCAACTGCAAATTCATTTTAAGAAAAAAATACCCTTGTGTGTTTAGTCACTCTTTTATCTTTTTAAAAGTTTCTGTTAAATCCTACCAAAAAAAAAAAAAAAAAGCCATATAATGTGTGAGTGTTATGATAGGCTTTGTCTCTTATAGTTAATCTTTTCTCCATAGTAATAGTGTGTGTGCGTGTGTGTGTGTATTTACCTTTACACAAATAGTTGAATTTTATATTTTTTAATTCATTGTACAGAGTGTATTGTTTTCAGGAAATGAACACACATAACATTGAACAAACCTCTCAAAATGTTATTAAATAAGCAGAAAACTAAAAATTAAAGCACCAAGAATCAGTGAGTGGTAAATAAATTAGGAATATCTAATTGGACTTAAAATATGCATCATTTACAATGTAGGTAATTTGAATAATGTGTGTTCATCAAAACTAAAGACTGAATGAATTCAATATTGAAGAACACCTATGCAAAAAGTTTAGCTATTTTCTTCAAGAAGCTACCCAGACTCTAAGAAATCGCATACAAGAAGTTGTGTCCTTGGGAGAACACCTATAAAGAGAATTGTTAATAAACATAATACACAGCAATATGTGGCTAATTTTAAATGTGCTATAATTAGAAACTATGGTTACATTCTGCACATTCCATTAGGAAACAGAACTTTCTTTTGTCCCTGCTTAGGCAATCTCTCATGACCAAGAGCCGTACACACCAGTGCAAGAGACTTTTAATTAAAACTACAGATTGTAGCAATTGTGAATTGAAATATCACCAGACTTAGATCCCATGAATTTCTAGGGCATGCCTTCTTTTAATAAATGTAAACAATCATTCATTGCATACCCAGCAGCAAGGTACTCACTCTGGCCATGGTTGCCAGTTACAGATGAGACCATTCTCTGGGATGGAGCTTCCAAGCTCAGAAACACCACCAGCATCATGAAATATGGAATTCACAGCACAGTGATGACCAGTTTTCTGGGAAGCAGACATTCACCTGGATGAAGAGAAACCTGAGTTCATCAGGAGGAAGGTAGAAGAGATGGGGCTTGAGTTTCTAGGAATTCGTGAGAAACAGCGTCTATTTGAAATGCAAAGTGAGGCACAAATGTAATCCTACAGTTTAATACCCACATTGAAAAGTTAAAAAAAAGGAAACTAATTAGCAATAATATATTTTATTTAACCCAATCTGTCAAAAATGTTTTCATTGCAACCTATAATCAATATAAAAATGTTTGATGCATTTTACATTATCTCTTTATACCGAGTTTTTAAAATTATTGTGTATTTTAAATGGACAGAACATCTTAGTTTGGACTAACCAAATTTCAGATGCTCAATAGCCACAGCTGGCTAATATCTACTATGCTGGACAGCATTTATCTAAAGCCACAGAGTTTGTTTTAAGAATTATAAATGTCTACACATCGCAGCCTTTGGAAAAACAGCTGATGGCTAGAGCCAGGCAGCACAATTAACAAATTAACAAATTACCTTATTTTAAAGATTCAACAAGCATGTTCATTTCCTGATTGTTAATACTTGTAATGCATGAAGTTTTGTTAATATTTAAATACACCAAATAATACAATATGCCATGGGTAACTAAAGATATATTTAATTAGAACATGAAAATATGGATATGAAGAATACACAGAAATACTAAAGTAGGGTTTGTACTAAGAAAAGAGGCAAGTAGGTATTATGTGTAGGCATGAAAAGATACTTGTTTGTAACTGTGAAACTTCCTTTTTTTTTTATATTGTCTTATTTGAGTCACCGTAAAATACATCATTAATTTTTGATGCAGTGTTCCAAGACTCATTGTTTATGCACCACCCCCAGTGCTCCATGCAATCCGTGCCCTCCTTAATACCCACCAGCAGGCTCACCCATCTCTCCACGGCCCTCCCCTCTAAAACCCTCAGTTTGCTTCCTGGAGTTCACAGTCTCTCATGGTTCATCTCCTCCTCTGATTTCAAAGGAACTTTTTTCAAAAGAAACTATGTTCAATTTCACATTTCTTAATATTACAGGTTATTCATTAGTGCCCAAGTAGCAGACTTTATTTTACCTTTTCCTCACGGAAAAATATCTGCTACGAGGCATAAGTTAAAATACCAGAACATTGATACTCAGTTTAGTGTTTAAAATATGAAAAACTAAAAAAGTTTCAAAAGAAAGAATCCACACATTCCATTCTTTCTGGTTCCTGAATATACTGCATTTTCTCAACAGAAACCATGGAGAATTCAAAAACGCTGAAGGAAGGAGGAAAACAAATTGCCCCAAGGCACACCACCCAATTTCAACGAGAACATCCCCATGCCGTACAAATCACAGATACCTGATAGGACCGGGCCAGCCCTTGTCACTCATCAATACAAATCCTGAATCGTTTTCCGTATCAGGACCCAAACACACGCTTGGTGGCCCTGTGACAAGACTTTGGTAGTCTGAGCTAATTTTAATTAGTCTCATTTTCAAATTTGTTGGTGTTCTCCCTTATGGAACATTTATTCTCTAAGCGAAATAGACTGCTTACTGCAAGGCAGGGGTGCTTCTCGCCAGGAGCACCTGTTACCAGTTTGTAGTTAGGCGGCTGGAAAATTACAGATAATGAAAGGAAGGCTGGGGGTGGAGATCACAGCATTCCACAGTGTGTGAAAAAATAACCTGAATATCCATCTCCCAGCTCTTGTTCACAGAAACAGGGTGCATGTACCTGAATTGCCTTTGCAAATAGCAGTGTTGGCGGGCACCTTCTCTATATCGTCAGGTGTGCCTGAGTAGACATTAGTCATGTTTCCTTTTTAAGAATAAGAGCTGATGGCAGGACCCTCTTTTGCTCCACAACAACTTAAGACATAGGGTGTCTTCAATGTCTTTAGTACGTAACAACCACATGAGAATAGTCCTGAAAGTGAGGAGGAGGTAGGAAGAGGGTGCTGACATGAACTATAATTAGGGACTAAAGAAACCCCAAGTAATTTGGGCGTTTATTTTTTGACATTCAGATATAATGTGTGGTTACTCTGCCAAATGATCCAATCACAGTAATCATAGTTTTCATAAACTCAATAAATAATTTCCTGCATTTCAGGTCTTTCCACATCATGGACAATCGTTCCTAGGCACAAGGAATTAAAGAAAGTATTTCTGAGTTATGGCTCCTCATTAACGACCATTCATCAGAGGGTGAGACACTGAACATCGGAAGAGGAAAGTCATGGCCCAACGTACAAAAGACACAAATGTTGAAATGGAGAGCGAAAGGCAGTGGGTTGATGAGCTGGCGAGGATGATGGCAGCCTCTCCTCTCTTCCCTGGAAGGATGGCAACTTGTTCCATGGCATCAGCTCGGAGTACTGTGTGCAACTTCCACTCAACAGGAAGAACACGCGTATGTTCTTGTTTCTGAATTGACTGAGCCCCCTTCACGTGGCCAGAATAAATGTCTTTCCCTAACCACACGGCGCGGGGGGCTCCAGCCTCTCTCCAGTGAAGCCCAGCCTTGCAAGTAAATACTAAGTCTAAACTCATTCCAAAGTGGAAGAAAGAAAGAAAAAGAATTTAAAAAACCAAATCTCTATCGCATCAAAGCAATCTGTTTTGTAGGGCATCTGGGAGACATAAGAAGGAAGATGAACAAGACTAAATATCGGGGACCGAGCCGGGCCGACAGCAGCCCACCAGCAAGCACCACCGCTTTCATGGAGCTCAAAATGGATGGGAGAAGAATCCCAGGACGTGGAGACAAGAACGTTTGAGATTTATATTAGGAATAGACAGTGGAAAGTTGTTTTCCAGGGAATAAATAAGTATTCCAGAGAATAAATGAATAAATTCCTCCCTTCCTGGACTCGAGGCATCAGTAATTCCAAATCTAGACAGTGATGGGGAGGGAGGAGGGGCTCGCCCATTCTCCTCTCTGGTCTCGCTTCCCTGAATCTGCAGTTAGGACTGATCCAATCCACCCTGAGATATTTTATAACCAGAAGCTAAATATTCCCACTCTCCCTTGCCAATTTTTCTACAAGCGAGTTTCTTTCTCTCTGTTTGAGAACACTTACTGCACAAATGGCAGACTTGAGAATGACCTCCCATCTGGTGTTAGACCCTTTTTATCCATTTTACAGTAGACAAAGTGAAGAGGAAACAATGTTTCCCTCATTTCTCTTATTGCATTCAAAATGTGCTTTTCAATTAAGAAGATGGGATGGCGGAGGAGGGTTTCTTTTCAATGGGAGGTCAGTTAGCGCTCCTATTTCAGAAGATTGTACAGTATTTTAAAAGGAAGCAGAGTCCGTATCATTTGTAGTAAGCTAGAAAACAATTAACTGGTGCCCTAACAAACTGATAGTCACAGTAAGCTGCTTTTATTGAAAAATCATGGGAATAACTGATTTAAGGGAATGCAACTGTCAACAAGCAAAACTGTGTCATTATTTTGTCTGGACTTCCAGCTGAGGAACAATTTGCATCAACAAACTAATTATTTTTTTTTTCTTGAGTTCCTAACAAGTTTATCTATTAATTTACGGATGTGCTAAAAACCACTAAATGGAAACCTGTGTCAAATGTGAATATTGATCTCTGTTTCAAAGGCAACAGTACACTCCGGGGACCAAGAAGGAAAGCAGTTCACAGGCGACTGGGCAGGACCCTCCTGGGGTCTTGGTTATGGTCACAGCAAGGCCACTACTTAGGTGCTGCTAGGATACTCATCCTCTCTCAAAACTGTAGGGTTTAAAGAAGCCTAGCTCCCTCTCCCAAGATGAGTCTCTTAAAAGTAAATTTAAAAAGAAGAAGACAGAGCGTTCCATTTGGGAAGCATCTGTTGTGAGACGAACTGACTGAAGTCTTGCTGAAGTCTGGGACACGACCTGTGTGTTGGGGGTGGGGTGGGGTGCTCTGAGTTAAGGACTTCTGAACATAATGATTATATGATCAATGAGGAGAACAAATTAACTGAGTGTGATCTCCATGTCCCCTCCAACATTTTGGAAAGGCTGTGGTGGACAATAGGAAACTTGAGAAATTCTAGGTAGGAGGAATTTGGGAGTACTGATCTGGTCCCATGGGTCCAAAACAGAACTTTTCATGACAGCAAATTTGCAAGGTGAGTATATGCACTGGTCCAGATTATCTGCTTTTTGCAGGTGGCTTGGGAGTGGGGAGGTCCCTGACCAGGGTTTCATCTGTCAGCTACTTACAGAATGCTAAAATTGGCTCTCTTAGAATAGTGACCTTCATAACCTCACCTCAACTTACAGATGGAAAAGTCCCCCATAGGTATGGCCAAGGTTCCGAGAATCAAGTCAACTAAAAGCAGCTGGGTCCTGACTCAGGTGTCCTGGCCTCTCTTGGAGTCCCCTTCCTATGACACTGCTGGCTCTTTGGCTATCTCACATCCCTCCTTCTGAGGGTATTTAGAGCAAAGTTACAGATGGAGCAAATGAAGCCATAAGACGTGGCCACCTTTGTGTGACTCATAACTTACCTTCCCAGGGAGAGTCAGTGTCCCCCCAGGAGTGGCTACCCAAACAGGAGTGGGGAAGCCTGGTTCAAAATTACAGTGAACGGTGCTAGACATAAACGTTTGTCCTTTCCTCTGTGGTTTCTCTGCAATAGTCATGACATCTATTCGACTTATTTTTAGTGACATGATAAGGAAACATATGCTTGAATTAATGCACAAACTTCACCATTCACCTTTACCGTAAGCAGTGCCAGGTTTGAATGAAATGTGAGCTCCTTCAGCTTGTATGTGGAATCACTGAAATGCACCTTTGTGTTTCCCAGCCTGTAGGTGCACATGTACTTTGCTCTTACCAGGACAGCAGAAACCTTGCACAAATCCAGAAACACTGCACAAAACCAACCCAGCTGGGTTTACTTCACTTCTTGCTCTGTGCCAATTCACCAACACTCTGCTTTCAGCTTACTGGTGAGTAGGAAGGACAGGAAGCAACAGGGAAGTCCAGATGACCCGATCTTCCTCCTTCCACATCATCATTTGCCGCTTAACTGCTTGGCTAATACAGGAAATGAACACTAGTTAGAAGGGATTTCAAAGGGCTCTTGGCTGCTCTGTGTCTTAGAATGGCATTGCCTTCTTTCTGCGTTTGGAGTAAGTCCCTGTTCAAAAGGGAAATGTTCTCTGGGGGCTTTCAGTGCCTCTTTGCACACAGACACCGTGGACGTACCTTGGACTTGCTGTGGGTCTCTTGTACTCCTCTCTCACCCATTGTGGGGACACAGGAATTCCAATGGCCCATTACGAAAGCTACATACAAAAGTGACGGTGAGGCATAGCATACACACACATTGCATGCACCTCCTCTGCTTGTGTACAAAACACACGTTCAAACAGCAGATTGTCGAGAATGGCGGACAGCAACAGCAGAGCATTACAGCAAGCCCGGTGCCCTCCTGTGCGGTGTGTGGAGGGAGGGCTGGGTGTTACCGCATGTACCCCACACCCCTGAAGCCCCAGTCTCCTTAAAGCATGTGTGGCTAAGCTGTGTCTAAAGTTCTAAGCACAGTTTAGAAATCCTTATATCTTCAACGGTAAATTAAACCCCATGCATACAAACCGAAATATATCTATATCCTGTGGCATCAACAGGAATCAAACTAATAGAACCTTTGCACCTAACCGACCAAGGCATACATGCTAGTATCTCCTATCACATCAAAATGTGAGAGAATAATGATCCGTGTTCCTGAGCTGATAGTCATAAGGTCACATCTAGGCAAAGACATCTCGAAGATGAAAGCCTATTGCTTTGGCACATCAGGGAAACCAAAGTAATCAAAAGCGCAAGGCATGGATCTGAGAGTGATAAATAAGAGAAGACTTTTTCGGTGGCCTCATCCACACCTCATGTCCTACTTTTAGGGAATTCTTTTATTGATTTACCGAAGGGTTGCAGACACAGCGTAATTTTAAGGGTGACCAAGATATGATCTTTGGCCTTTAGTTCCGTGAAAATTAAAGTTTAACAGGACACTACGTAAACCATCCAATTTAGAAAAAAGTAATTCTCTTAGAATTAGTGGGGATGAGCATAAACCAATGTCGCTATCTTAAACAAAAATACGTGAACTCTCTTGCTTTAACATTATCTTGTTACTATATTCTTTTAACATCTCATTCTCTTATGACTGGAGTTAGGTATTTGTATTATTTTGTATTTTAAAAGGAAGTACTTAGGGCTGACATATTAAAATACTTTTATAGAAAATAAGTTGACAATGACTACTGAAAGGAAGAATTTTCTAGGGCTTTTGCTAATATAATTCCTTATGTGGGTGGGGCAGATTCCAAACGAGTAAGAATCACAGGTTGCATGAACTAAACAAACACACAACCAACCATCTCCTGTATATCTAAATACGTATTGATAGTTTGGAATCCATAAGATACTGATTAAAATCTAAACAGGAGCCAGAAGAACATTCAGAATCTCAGCCTTTAGTGTAAACAGACAAACAAACAAATGAATGAATAAATCAGCAAGCAAGCAAGGGGAAGTATGTTGGAATAATCAGCCCTATCTCCTTTTTATTATTTTTGTGCAATGCAATAGAGCAAGTATTCTAAAACCAAGCAACTGTTGGGGCGCCTGGGTGGCTCAGTGGGTTAAGCCACTGCCTTCGGCTCAGGTCATGATCTCAGGGTCCTGGGATCGAGTCCCGCATCGGGCTCTCTGCTCAGCATGGAGCCTGCTTCCTTCTCTCTCTCTCTCTGCCTGCCTCTCAGTGTACTTGTAATTTCTCTCTGTCAAATAAATAAATAAAATCTTTAAAAAAATAAAAAATAAAAAAAAAAAATAAAAAAATAAAACCAAGCAACTGTTAACTGTTATCTTGGGTTGTGGAAATAGCCCAGTGGAGTCTAAAATGCAGCACTGGTCAGACTTAAGACTGAGGCAGAAAGCTGATCCTATAATATATTGTCAGGTCACAAGAATTTTTTTTCAAGATTTTATTTATTTATTTGACAGACAGAGATCACAAGCAGGCAGAGAGGCAGGCAGAGAGAGAGGAGGAAGCAGGCTCCCCGCTGAGCAGAGAGCCCGATGTGGGGCTCGATCCCAGGACCCTGGGATCATAGCCTGAGCCAAAAGCAGAGGCTTTAACCCCTGAGCCACCCAAGTAATCCACAAGGAATTTTTGAAAGAGAAAATTTACACGATGTCAATATTTTTGTTTATGGATTTGTTTTCTGGATAGAGGTGAGGATTTTCCCACTGTCCAGTGTCACCCAATGCTAGTGCGAAGGAACTCCCTTGCACCTTTTCAGTTGCCAAGAGATCTTCTTGTCAAGGGCACATGTGTTTCCTGACCTGTCGGTGCAGTGTCCACGCAGTGGGGAAACATGGTTCTCAACATATTCTTAGACTGTAGAGAGAAAGCTGTCTTCCTGTGGGGAGTGTGTGAGCAATGGCAGGTTGAGAGCTCACGCTTACAGCAGGCAGAAGAGACGCGGATACAGCTCTCCACATGGGGGACACCATGTGCCTACTTGAATGGTAATTTAGAGTTTGCAGGTATCATTTGGTCCCACTGGTATTGTCGTAGGAATTCGTACCATCCCTACAGAGCCATCTGTGCCCAGCTAGGGTACCACACCATCTTCTTCAAGGTCGTACCCTACGTCAGTCTTCTTCCTGGGATAGCGTCTGGGGAAGTAGGGTCTGCAGGACCTAGCAGACAAGAAGATGGACGGCCCACTTGCCCCCAGGAGACCAGAAGCCGCCTCTGCCCCACTGGTCTTTCCAAGATCTCCCTTACCGTGTGTGGCTAATCTCTGAGGGCATCAGCAGGGAAGTCAGTGTCTGGTGAACTCCAACACTGTTTGCCAGGAGCTTCGGTCAGGACCCAGTGATCCTACAGAGGCACTCACTGGTGGCTGTGACACCCTGACATGGGATCCTAATTTCCTTTCCACTTGTCCCGGCAGTGACTGCTGCAACTGCACCAGTGAGCGCCCGCCGGTCCGCAGGTGACTTCTCTCTTACCAAAGGACAACTTCCAGTTTCACTGGGAGTCTCCGGAGACGCCCAGCAAGCCTGGATCCTCGAGGCAAAGGACGGTCCTTCCCTGGGGCCTGAGTCTGGGGGAAGCTCAGTCCCGGAGGCGGACGGCTGCAAGGTGCTCCCACGCAGGGCAGGGGTTGAAAATGCCAGGTTCATTATCCCAGCTCAGAGACTCAGTACCCTCCTGACCTCAATTATTTCATATTTTAAAGCCCAAATACCCAAGGCTTCGGTCATGGTCTTACTCTTTACCTGCATCTTCGTTCTGTAAATACAACAACCGGTGTCTGGGATGCACAGAGACCTTGGCTTCAGCAGATCAAGGGACACCCTTGCGAGAGAAGAACCCAGGGCTTTGTGTTGCGAACCATTCCCTCCGGGCTCACTGTTGCTCGTGTGCATGGTGACGGGCAGAATGAGAGTCAGACTCAGGCGGAGTGAGGTGTGGAAGAGGGATGGTGACACCAACAGACCAAAGACCCTGATCCTTGTCCAATCACCTATTTTCAGGAGAGGGTTGGAGGGAAAGAAGGCCATGGCTGCGACACACTCCGCGTTGCAGGGGTGTGGGGAGAGAGGCAGCCTGAGCATGGGCAGCTTCTCCGGTGCGGACTACTGTCAATGCTGGGTGAGGCAGACTGGAGCAAGGCATGGAGGTGGTGCCGGGAAGAGGGTGAAAGTCTAGGAGAAACAGAATTCCATCCCTCCAAGACTGTGCAGAGCTCGCGAGGGAGCTGGCTCTAAACCCAAGGCTGAGAAATTGGTCTTGAACGAAGACCCATGTGTTGAGGTGAAGATGGAATGAGAAGACGAGGGTGACGCAGCGGCTGGTGCAGGGCAGCTCGGGGAGGGCAGCCACCTAGAGATCTGTGTCCGTGACCCTCCGCCACGGGGGTCTATGCAGAACCAGGGGCCCCGCACTTCCCTTTCCTGATATCACCATCTTGAAATCCTTCATCATTTTATCTTTGAACTTGCCATCTGTCTGTGAAGTCTCAGGGGATGTCGATGAGCAGGGGTGGTGCGTGGAGAGAGTGGCCTTGGTGACCATGAGCAAGAACCGTATGTGGGGCGGAGGAAGCTGTGTGTTGAGACTGGTGGTCAGGAAGGCATGTCCAGGAAGGTAACACGTGAGCTCTGAGCAGAACAAACTGAGGACACAGGCAAGTGCCATCCGGAGACACCCCTCCAGGCGGAGGGAGAGGCCCTGCGGCCAACCACACGGTTGGGTAACGTAAGGAAAAACAAGGGGGCCAGCACAGAAGGTGTGCCGTGGGAAGTGGGGAGAGGGCAGAGCACGGGGTCCTGGGGGAAGCCAGTGGAGGGACCTGCAGACGGCACCTTCCCCATGTGCGGTGGGTGCTGGTCGCCCAGCTGACAAGAGCGGCGTTCTCGTCCCACAGCAGCGCCGGAGGTGGGCGGACACAGACA
The DNA here is from genome assembly GCF_022355385.1 of Mustela nigripes. Taxonomy (NCBI): domain Eukaryota; kingdom Metazoa; phylum Chordata; class Mammalia; order Carnivora; family Mustelidae; genus Mustela; species Mustela nigripes. The sequence goes on along the minus strand of NC_081561.1, from coordinate 145,514,365 downwards.
CCGGCAGCATGCCTCAGCCTCGCAGACGGATTAAGGAAGCTCTGCGGCCAGAGTTCCTGGTAGCAATGCTGGAAACAAATAGTGGTGCCCAGTGCCCTACATTGTGAAGGCCGTCGGTGCCACTCAAGAGGCCTCTGTCACAAAGTCCCACAGCCCAGGTGGCTTAACAACAGAAATTTACGATCTGTCGGCTCTGCAGACTGGAGTCAAAACCAAGGTGTCGGCAGGTTTGGTTCCTTCTGAGGCCATGGGATCTGCTCCAGGGCCCTCCGCCTGGCTCCCGGATGGCCGTCTTCATGTTCCCATGGCAATCTCCAAATCTCCCTTTGTAGGACACCAGGCCTGTTGAATTAGAGCCTGTGGTAATGACCTCATTTTACCTTGCTTAACCCTACAGAGACTCTGTCTGCAAATAAATTCACGTTCTGAGGGACTCAGAATTCGAGCTTCAGCATATACATCTGAAGGGGATACAACCCCAGTCACAACAGCCACTATAAGTCACAGAACCACACGCACCTCGCCCACATTGCCACCAAGAAACACAGCCGGGGAGAGAGGCGGCACGCCTGTGTGAGATTGCCGTGAGGTCACTTCACAGCCGCGTGGCCCCAGTCAGGTGGTTCAGCCTCTCTAACCCGCACTGCAGCGTGTTTAGTGGGACCAGACCCACCGCAGAGGCTGGTTGTGAGAAGGAAGCAAGCTACCACCCGTGGAGTGCCACACGCGGCCCGGGGCTTGTGGACAGCTCCCTGTCCTTCCCGGGGCCCCTGCCTCCAGCCTTCCCTTCCGTACGCCCATGCCTCTGTCTTTGTCCAGCTCAGTCCCACACACACACACACACACACACACACACACACACACGCATCACACACGCATCACACAGAGTACTGAAAAGCTCAGATCACTTTCCTTTTTACTCAGGCCAGGGACAGCAGTTTCACGGACAGGTGTGAGCAGTAAAGACACTCACACTTGAGTCGTGTCTCCATCTCCAACCAAGTACGCACCCTTTGCCATGGCCTGTGTCCGAAGAGAACAGAGAGGGACACACACTCTCCGAATTTCTTTCTATCATTAGCATCCTACGATCCTGGACATTTAGACCCTTCAGAACAATTCTTGTCCTAGGAACAATTAAGTGGAGTGAGGGTCAGGGAGGGGGAGGAGAGAGGTATATTTTTGATTTAGCAATAAACACATGATTCTAAATTAGAACACATTCGGTTACCTGTTTTAATTTTCTAATCATGTATTTTTCCAGTTTGCAAACCACGCTCCTTTCTCTGTGACTGAAACTTCAGTGCACGTGAGTGGTAATTTCGTATTTTTCAGGACGGACACCCTTGTTTCTAGAAGCCTTGGAAATATCTATCAGATTCTCTCCTCCACCTTCAATGCACCCATGAACCCCATAAGCCAGGACTTCAGTTACCATGTCAGATGACCTGGAGTGGACTGTTCTAGAAATCACAGATCCCTAGGGAAGCCCATCCTGCACCTTCCTAATTTCAGGCCGTCTGTTTGTGCCATTCGACCACCCCCATGGTTCGCGGCTGCCATGGATTCTACAGATCCTAGGTCACTGCTCACAACTTCCCAAAATCTCTTGCACTACTTTCCCTCCTCATTCTGAATTCTCCCAACCCTTCTTCGACATCTCGACTGCATTTGAAATTCCCTCCACGTGTAAGTGTGAAGGACGGATTCTGGGGACAGAATTATACGATCTTTGAAGTGAAGATGCCTTTTGGTTGGGAACCAAACCTCGGCCTGGCATGTAAACCAATGTACAAAATCCCAGATCTACACACTCATTCCCTTATTTAGATTGTGCTCCAACATGCCTGCTAAGCCATTCTTTTATTTATTTTTTTTAAAAACTTACTTGAATTAATATTATGGCCGAGCACGTGAGAATATGAAGGAAAATACAAAACTCCTACCCTTAAGACAATTACAGTCCAACAGTGGAGGCATGGGAGTCGACCAGCAATTCCAGGAAAGCAGGCTAAGGTCGACGTTAGGAAGTTCGCCTCATTTCCAATCTGGATATCAGCTTTCACCAGCAGAAAGAAGCGCTTAGCAGCGACTCCATTTTGTTTTCCAAGATGTCAGCACGCCTAGACGTTGGTGTCGTTCGGTGGCAAAAACTCCACACAATTAGGCATGAAACAACCAACCCAGCTTTGTTTCTGAACTTAAGAAAAGAAATATCTGAAGGTGATATGGAAGCCCGCCATGTAACGGAAGGAAGAGGTCATCATAAAATAATATAGTGGGCACCATGCTTTGAATCATGTTTAATTTCCTAAACGGGGATTAAAAGTAAAACTGCGCACGTGAGCCTTTCCTGCTAATGACATTTTCTCGAGCACACACGGGGAGGCCCCCCATTCGGTCACTGGATGGCTTTCCATGGACAATATCCTCCCCCATTTAAATAATTAAAATCTGTTCTCTGTAATTTTCCGCACTAACACCAGTCCTGCCCCCGGAACGCTCTTCCACGTGGTGGTCCTACAGGGATTTCAGGCCGGCTTATTTCCCACTGGACTCACATTCGAGTTACCAGAACAGTTCCCAAGCATCCTCATCCTTCAGTTCCCTGATCACAGGGGAGCTTATTTCTGAAAATGCTCGACCTTTGAAATGCTGCTTTGCACTCTCTACGAACACGACCTCACATTCCTGGGTGTTTCCAGCAAAAGCCTAGGGCTGGTCTTCACAGCTCTTTTAGCTTTATCTCTTCTCCTCAGTATTTTTTTATAGCTGGATTTTTTTTTTTTTTTTTTTTTTTACTTTTTAAAGCTGAATTTAATTTTATTTAAATTCAATTAATTAGCATGCAGTGTATTATTACTTCTAGAGGTAGAGTTTAGTAATTCATCAGGCGTCTGTCACACCCAGTGCCTATTCCACCATGTGCCCGCAGTTCGATGTTTTAACATAAGGATGCCACTTTACATGGATCCTATTCAATCCATGGTTTTAGATTTAGCGCAATTTCTAAATTTGCTAGCTGTTTGGAAATCCTGATTCTGATAGCCAGTATATTTGTGCTGGACTCACAACACCCATGCTTTTGGCAAGAGCTAGTTCTAAGTCTTCATCCTAGTAACGGAACATTGTGAATCAGGTATGGATTTAATCCAGAAATCCCTCTCAGTGCCTCTAGGGTCCGGAGTAGAGACCTGCCTGGGGGAGGTCTTCCTCCACTGCCATCCGAGCTCTGCAGGACCCACGGTGCCTTCAGCTCCTTCCCTGTGCGTCTCCCCCTCTGCGACTTCCCCCGGACATGGCTCACCCCTGAAAGGGTCGCCGCCCTCTGTGAGACACAGACTCTGGCAACGTACAATGCCACGAAGGACCCTTTGGAGTTAGAAATATCCTGGCTCAGATTCTAGCGCAGCGATGCTCTAACTGCATTTGCCATCTGACCTGAGTCTGTATCCTCGTCTGTGAAATGACGCGTGCTTGTCCAGGAGGACCACGGTGCAGCCAGAGAGCATGTGTGTGAAGCCGAGTGCCCAGGAAGCGAGGGCACCTGGACGGTTGCTTGGGGTAGTGGCAGCCATCATTATATCGAATGGCCATGCTCCAAAGGCCCGTACCTCCTGGCTCTCCAGCTCTACATGCACGTCCCACCTCGGCTTGTCCGGCATCCCCCCGTCCAGGACCAGGTCTGGATGAGGAGAGAGAACTACTGCTTTCCCTAACTCGTCCTACACATGTTAGCTGTTTCCTGAGTTCACCTCCCATGGTGGATTGAATATTTATGCCCCCCCCATGCATACGTTGGAATCCTAACCCCTGAGATGATGGGGTTAGGAGGTGGGCCTTTGGGAGTGAATAGGTCTGGAGGGTAGAGTCCTTTGACCTGAGGGCACCCTCTTGAGAAGGATACCAGGGAGAGAGCTACCTTGCTCTTTTTCACTCCGTAAAGATACAACCATAATCTGGCCACACGGGCACCCTCGTCTGGGACTCCTGGGTTCCAGAATCATGAGAATAAACTTCTGTTTTTTTTTAATAAGACATCCAGTCTACTGTCCTTTGTTAAAGCTATGCATACAGACTAGGAACATTTTGACACCAAAACGTTTTTAAAAATATCACAGTCCGTACTAACGTCTGCTCATGTTACAACTTAGAAATTTTTTAAAGATGTGTTTGCTTCATTATTTTGTCTGACTGCTTCAGTTCATGTTAACCATGTTCTAGTAACCACATTAACCTGTTATAACCTATTTTTGTCTTTTAAATTAGTCACAGAAGAAGGACAGTTCTGACTAGAGAAGGCAAGCGTGATAAAAAATGTAGGGAACCAATAAAAAATACATGATCCCAATGTGGATGAGGGTTTTGAGGATTATGATTCCCTCTACTCAAATAACATGAACATATACATGATCAGTGAACAACTTGTATTTTCCGGGATGGAAAAGAAGTGGAATTAGTTTGAAAAATTGTTCTTCAGGGATAGATGGAAGAATGATGCTGGCAAATGGACGTGGGGGTTTTATACATTTGAGATTTTCTTATGATGGGAGAAAGGAGCCAGAGTTGCCTGGGACAAGGAAGAACTGGGGAAGAGGGCTAGTTCTCACGGGATAAGTTGGAAACCAAGAGGAAAGGAGCAGATTTAAAGGACATGAGAGGGGCATCTGGGTGGCTCAGTTGGTTAAGCATCTGAGTCTTGATTTCAGCTCAGGTCATGATCTTGGGGTCATGGGATTGAGCCCCATGTTGGGCTCCCTGCTTAGTTCAGAGTCTGCTGGTCCCTCTCCCCTCTGGTCCTCCCTGCCAACTGCATTCTCCCTCTCAAATGAATAAATAAAATCTTCAAAAAAAGAGAGAGAGAGAAATGAAGTGAGAGACCGGAGATTGAGTGGGAAGGAAAGAGAGCGGCACAGGACCCTGCACCACAGGTCTGGGCTAGGCTGTTGGAGCAGGTGTGGAGATGAAAGACCCCTGGGGAGCATTTCCCCCACATTTGTCTTTCTTTGACACAATAAATTGTGCATCAGAACAGCCCAAGAACTTAGCCAAGAATTTTTGAGGTAGAAAAGCAAGAATATTTGACTATTTGGTTTGTTTTCCGGCCTAGGGGAAAAAAATAACATTCTCACAAGTTACAATGTAGGCAAATCTCTCTCCAGACACCAATGCAAACGGTAAGATAACAGAAAAGCTCCCAGCTCCACCAGACTTCATGGAAACATTCAAGTATGTATAAATCAAATGTGATACGTTTCATCCATGTCTCCTTAATTTTAGGAGACTCTGTAGCATAATATCATTACTTTGCAAGAATCAAAGACACGAAATAGGCTATTCATGGGTGCCTTGGGGACTTTACATGGTTTTAAATCTTCCTTTCAACTTCCAGCCAAACACAAAGCCTCTCGTCACCGACTGTCCTCTCCCTAAATTGTGTTTATCCCCACAATTTGATGATTTCCACGAATTTTGCTCAACAATCCATCTTTTGCCAACACATAAACCATTGTAACTTTAAATTCATCAATAATGAAGGATTTTAATCAGTATCTCAGAAAATACTGCAACTGGGTCAGCCATAAGACGTCTCATCGTGTTATCTGGACAAGCCCCGAAGTGAGAACTTACAAAATAACCAAGGATCAAAAGGCTCTCAAAATTTAAAAACAAAGGTTAAAAGGAAAATTGAGCTCTTGGCCGTGTTAGCATTTCCAGGTAATTACAGACCCTCAAGTGGTCTTCAAACATCGTAAGCAGAGGTGGAACTTTGAGCTGAGACGATGACAATGACACGGATTTAAAAAAAAAATAAAATAAAAAAAGATTACCCGCCCCGTGAAAATTCCCAGGGTGGGCAATGGGGTCGGGAAAGGATTGAGATTCTCCCCTCATGGGGAATGAGCGCCAATTTCTGGTACCCGGATTTGGAGGGTAGGCTTAAATACAACTCCTAAACGCCCACTAAGGGCTCACTACGTACAGACCGTGAAAGAAGGACCTTTAGGACAGAGGAAAGAGAATAAAAGGTGGTTCTGGTCTTTGGGGGATGTTTGGGTTTGTAAACAGATACAAGGCAGACAATGGAGGTTGAAGTGGGTGGAGAAATGTGTCAGGAATCTCATTGCTATCACATTTTTTTAAATCCTGTCCCTATCTTGAGGGAAGGACAAAGGACCAGCAGCATCTCAGGATTCCTTTCGGGAGGAAGGGGTCACCCACACTTTTTGCATCTGAAACAATGGCTCCAGATCGGAGGAAAAGAAAGGGAGCGAAGTGGCAGACAGATACAAGGAAAAGAGAGTCAGAGGACCACTGCTCTCCCTCTGCAGCTGGAGAACAGTTGCTATTTCCTGGCGTTAGAGAGACAAACAACATTTTTTAGAAAGTGTCTTTCTATTGGTCTTCCAGACTGGAGTGTTTCATCCTTCTCTTACCCATTGCCCTAGTAACACATTCTGAATTAAATGTTTCTCATTCCAAGGAGATATTTAGGACCTAATAACAAACCATATGAAAAAAAAAAAGGGAGACAAAAAAGTCCTGGAAGATAGAAGCTTTCCTGGTCAGGCACAATACTGATAAATAAAAATGACATTTTGAAGTTAAAAGCTTAGACCGAAAAGGCTCAGAGAATAATTCACCCTGAGGCCTGCAAACTTGTTGACCTGAAAATAAAAGAAATAGATTTCATCGTGATTGTCTCCAGATGTAGACAAACAAGTGTGGTCTAATCCAGACGCTGAAGCAATTCCCCTGCGTAAGTCAGATCAGGGCGCACGGATCTGGAGCACAGAACTGTGATACCCCAGTGTGTTTTGGTGAGAAGACTGCTACAGTAAATGCACCCGTGCAGACTGCCGTGGTTTTCATGCTTTTCCAAAATGAGAAGCTCTTCGAGAAGAGACACGGGTGTCCTCATTACCTACAGGAGCAGCTGCACCAGGTCACTACTGGGGAGAGAGCCTTGTGGTGACTGGGTCTGTGCCATGAAACTCAGCTCTCCAAGCTGAAGCAAAGTGGGATCCAGCAGGCTTTCTCTCCCACGGCGACAGCCTGCCGCTGGGCAGATGAGAGATCTCCTTCCTCTCGCCCCCGCCTCCCTCCGGGCAGGGAACACTTCCCCAGCCTCTCTCTGAGCCTTCTCCTCCCCAACCTCCTGCAGCCTGTCGTCCCAGGGAGAACCCAATGGGTCACAGCAGGCTCTGGTCCTTCCAGTTCTTTCTGCGGCTAGAGCTCTCCGGGGTGGGGCCCCCCTCCACAATGCACCACCATGGCCCTCCCCAGAACTGCAGCCACAGTGGTCTCTGGCATTTCTGAGGCACTTTGTGTTTGTGCCAACCTCTGGCCTCCTGGCTCCTGTGCTGGCTGCTGGGAGCTGGGCCCTGAAATACCTTGGAAGCTCCCTCCATCCACTGCCTCCTGTCTCTGCTAGGGGTTACCTTGGGGATGCCCCTAGGGACCTGGGCCGTCCCCATCCCGCCGCCTCATTCCCCTGCCCAGCACTGCATACCATTTAGTTTTCTGCTTGTCGACTGCCTCTCTCCCCCAGTCTAAGCTCTGTGAAGCCATGGCTTGCTCTGTTTCGTCTTTGTCTGGGATTCTCCATTGCCTGGTGCATGGGGCTCAGCAGCCTTTGCTGCCTAAAGAATCTTTCCATTTCTGAGAAAGGCCGCCAACTTCAATCCCCTTTATGGAGGCTAAATTCAAATCTAAAGATGGAATAATATTGGCCCGAATAACATGAAGTATTTAATGCACATAAATGTATTAGGCGGTGACGGATGCCCAACCCAGAATCAGGCCATGAAGTCGAGGCTCATGAGAGGTCCCTAATGTGGGCGGGAACGGTGGGGGGGACCCCCCCATCATCGCCTGCTCCCCCAACTGCTATTTGTTGTCGCAAGTAAGCTGTGTAAGTGTCCCAAACTACCACCGAACGCTGCAGAAGACAGAGGGGATTTCGGGTTCAAAGAGGAGAACACGGAGCTTTCAGAGAAATTCCCTGAGGGTTGGCGGGGAATTTCATCCCGTCTTGTTCAACAAGTAACCAGGAGCAGCGTCCTCAACGAGGACCGGCCCGAGAGATCCACACCGGGACAAGACGCGTCCCCTGCCAGCAAGAAAGCATCACTTGAGGGGGCAAGATAGACCCACACGAACTGCTTAACCACACAAAGTGGGCATGGGATCAAGGGCTATGGGAAACAGTGGTGTAGACGGACGGCGCGATGTTGCCGGGGCCCCACGGACCACATTTCAGCAGGAGCCGCTGCAGACCCCTCGGCGTTATTCCTCGTTATTCCTGACACGCAGCTGGGATGTCAGGGAGAAACTTCGGCCTTGGCTTGCACACGCAGCTGCCTTTCGGAGCCCCTTGCCTTGCACAGAGCGGGTGGGAGACTGAGGAGAGCAGGCACGGGTCACGTGGGCAGTCACTCTTGGAGGGTGCTAGGAGCCTGACGGTGGCCCCTCGGCTGCAGGCGGAAGGCCTCCACCCCAGGGAAGACAGGGCAGGGGCTGTAAAGAAGCGATGGCAGTTAAATGCGATCCTGGGGGAGGGTCCCAATCCAACGCGACCGCGGTCCTCGCACGAAGCGGCGATCAGGACACAGACAGGCACAGGGAGCCGACGCCACGCAGGGAGAGGCCTCTGCGGAACCAGCCATGCCCACATCTGGATCCCACACCTTGAGCCTCCGGAGCCATGGGAAGCGAAGACCCCTGTTCAGGTCCGCAGGCTGGGGTATGTTGTTACGGCAGTGCTGGCAAACTAACGTCACCAGGAAGCACCGTCCCCCGTTCCGTGCAGAGAACCTGCTGCCGAGAGAAATCGCAGTCAGACACCAGGAAGCTGTGGAGGCCAGATGGGAGCCCGGGGCCCGGAGTCAGAACACACACACCCCTGCTGCTGCCTGTACTCTTTTGTTCCTTTTGCCAGCAAAGTGTATGGAGGGCCCCGGAACGAGCAGCCCCTGCAGATTCCCACACACCCAGTCCCGGGGGTCCTGGAACCCCCACTGTGGCCTTAGAGAAGAACACAGCAGTAGCTGTGACGGCGGGGGGCGGCCTCAGGGATGGACATGTGGGAAGTCCTGAGCCGTCTCCCTGGGGCGATCGCAGGGGGGCTGCCTCGGGGGTGGAGGTGCCGAAAGTCTTGAGAGGTCTTACTGAGGAGAAGAACCAGCAGAGAGCGATGCGTAGTCAGGAACGCGTGGCATGGAGCCAGGTCGGAGCACCAAGGTCCAGCCGGGGGCGGAAGTCCACTAGCATCCGACTGGGGGAGGTCAGGGGCCACATGAAGACAGTTGAGGCCTTGTAATGTAGAAATGTTAATAAATAGTAAAGACAGTTCTGTAGCATCGTCTTCCCCAGACCTGCAGGTACACCACCTTCGGGGAAGGCCTAGTGCAGGTATGTTGACTGTGCACACCGAATGGGCACCGTCTGTGTTTGCATGAATAGAACACACACGATCCCATGGACAGAAACGTTTATTTGGCCGTCCACGCAACAATTCTGGGTCATGCTCACTTTAGTCTGGATCGTTTTTTTCCTGGGCCACCGGAATAATCTCTTAACTGATCTCTCGACTTCTGACCTGGAAACCAGAGGGTCTCAGAGTACAAATCCAATCACGACACGCCTCGTCTCAAAACCTTCCGCTGGCAGAGAATGAAATCTGTGCCAGCCTCAGCCCCGACCCTCCGGGGGTTGTCCACACCGTCGGACGCAGCCGTGTCGTAGTTCTGCCCCTTGACCTCATTTCCTGTCACCTTCCTCGGGCTGTCCCTGCCCACTGTATCTGTGACAAGCCGAAATGCTTATCCCATCAGAGTCTCTGCTACAAGTCAGATCTCCTTGGAATCCAGTCCAAATGTCTCTCCTCAGAGAAGCCTTCACTGACCACTGTAACCAAAGCTGTCCCCTGTACAGGGCCAGCATCACGGGCAGGGGACCCGTGCGGATGCCTGGGCATCATGCATAGAAGGGCTCTGTGTGTGGTTTAATGCCCTGTGGTGACTGTCTTGAAATTTTTTCATGCTTTTTGAACAAGGCCCCTATATATGTTTTGTTTTTTTTTTTTTTTTTTAAATTTTTATACCAAGTCCTGCAAATGATGCAGCCAGGTCTCCCTTCCCCCTCGGTTCCTCCATTTCACATCATTCCACTTGATTTTCCACATGGCACTTCCCATTAGTCAGAGCCATCCCTTTTGTCAATCGGTTTACTGACCTCTCCCCTCTCTAAGACGTGAGCTCCCGGAGAGCAGGAACCTCCACAGCCTGGCTCACCACGGTGTCTCCAGCCCCTGGAGCAGGGCCAGACGCAGGCTGAGTGCTCGGTAAGTACATGGTAAATTCATGACGAAGACAGAACACTAAAAATACGGCCGGGAGTCCGAGGAATACAGAGGGCGCGTGATGGAAGCTGGGCTTTCTGCCATGGCTTCAGACTCGCTTCCCCCACTCTGGTCAGCCCACTGATGCGACATACTGATTAATAAAATGTGCCAGCATTCTCACTGGGGGATGGCGTCTTCTCCTCCTGTTTCCTTGGGGAAGGCCAGGGGTCTTCAGGGATCTTTCCTGCTGCCGGGCATGCTCTCCCCGGCGCTGAGTTCAGCCCTGCTGCAGAGGAGGACCAGCCTTAGGATGAGGCCGGCCACTGCAGGATTCGTAAGATGAAATGCTGGGACAAAGGCAACCCAAATGGGGAATCAGGAGAGAGCTCTTCCAGCTGTTCCAGAAAAGCCCCTATAAGCAAGTCTGTCTTCCTCCTCTGAACATTATCTGCCCCAAGTGGGTCTCAGAACTACCAAATCTTAGCTCAAGAGTGAATTACCAGCTTGAGGATAAAACCGTTCTTTGGAGGAAGGCAGACCCCACAGTGTTTGCTATTGGAGCCAGAGCCATTGGCAGAGTAAGCATCCATCCAAGCCCTCCAAGTGGGGTGACCAGATGATTTCCTATTTAACCCAGTTTGGGTGGTTCTCTGTTACATGGAGGCCGCAGCCTCCCAACTGGTACATAGTAATACTTTATCTACCAAAAGAGAATATCAAAGGGAGAGAGAGAGAGATCTTAATTTGCATTTGTTACATACATATCTTCTCCAACGTGGAATAATAGGCAATATTTAAAAATAAACTCAGGTGGTGTCTGACTCTTGGTTTTGGATCAGGTCATGGTCTCAGGGTCGTGCGATCGAGCCCCGTGTTGGGCTCAGCGCTCGGCATGGAGCCTGCTTGAGACTCTCTACTCTTCCTCCCTACTTTGCTCTGTCTCTCAAATAAATAAAATCTTAAAGAACAAAATAAAATAAGCTTTGGTTTCCCAAGTATTTCACTCTACTCCCGTTTGAAAACAGACAGTTTCAGTAACCCTTTGTCGTCATGGGTGTTCAGATGACCTTCCAGAATGAACTTACGTGGCAGGATCTCCTCTTTGAAGACTCTGGAGCTGAGTAAGTGTGACAACGTAACCTGTGATCGGTCACAGCCCCCGCCTCAGCCGTCTCACGCAGAACTGGGACTAAGGTCAGACTCTCTGGATGTCCTGCGGCTGTAGGGCAGAATAAGAGAAACTGAACAGACTCCACAAGGTCAGAGTGAAGATTAGGCAAACGGAGGCACAAGGGAGATTGGTAAACAATCCACCGTCGTCGGCTAGGAGTGCTGCTGTTGATGTCCCTGTCAGCCAAGGAGGGAAGAGGCAGAAACATGTCCCTGACCTACAGAGATGACCTCCTTGGGGAGGTAGTTCAGAGTGTTTGCAAGAAGATACAAGATACATAGCAGCACGAACGGGGGAGGACCAAGGGAGTGAGCGGAGCCAGTGTCCACAGCAAGTGAAGGCAAACCGTGGGGGAAGGTGGGGGGACTGGGTGGGCCAGGAGGGGGGCGTAGACCCGCAGCAGAGCCTGGTGTTCCGGGAAAGCCAGCATGGGGAGGTGTAGACCCGCAGCAGAGCCTGGTGTCCCGGGAAAGCCAGCATGGGGAGGTGTAGACCCGCAGCAGAGCCTGGTGTCCCGGGAAAGCCAGCATGGGGAGGCAGGAGGGTGCCCGCCCGCTGGTCAGTCCCTACAGGCCAAACAGATTAGCAAAGTGGAGACAGATGTCCCTGCATGTGCCCAGACGTGGTGGTTTGTGAAGGGCTCAGCCTTTGGACTCTCGAGACGGCAGCTCTTAACACTCTCTGAACAAAGTAGGGAGGAAAAATCCGTTTTAAGAAATACAGTTTAATGTTGAGACACATGTCTAAATAAGGATAGGGGTCAGATTCCTGAAGGCAAGGAGACCTTTGTGGTGACGTGTTCAGCGTCCGGGTTTGAGGGGACGAGCAGAGCCTGACGATGGCTTTAACCCACGAGGATGATGGGGAACCTCTCCCTACTCACCTTCCAACAACGGTGAATGCCTTTCGCTCCAAGGATTAGAGGAGCACACAGACACTGAGAAAATGCTTAATAATGTTGTTCTTTAAAAAAGGAAGAGAGAGGGGGCGCCTGGGTGGCTCAGTCGGCTCAGCCTCTGCCTTCCACTCAGGTCATGATCTCAGGGTCCTGGGATCGAGTCCCGCGTCGGGCTTCCCGCTCAGCGGGGAGTCTGCTTTTACATCTCCCTCTCCCTCTCCCATGCGTGCGTTTTCTCTCTCTTTCAAATAAAATCTTAAACAAAAAAGAGAGAGAGAGAAAAGAAAGGAAAAAGAAAGTGTGTCCACAACCTCTCCGGCCACAAGAGGGCGCTGTGGGAGCCGGGCCGAGCAAGGACTGTGCCCCCATCCCCACGGGGCCATGCCCAGGACGGGGGAGCTGCGGGTGGGGGGTGGGGGGCTGCCAGAGGTGCTGTCGGAAGGGGGCCACGGGGTGCCTACAAGCAGGGACAGCCTCCGGCGCCAGTCTGTGCCCTGCGTCCCCCGTAGGATCCTAAGATCAAGGAGGCAGGGAGCCCTTATCAAGCCTAAGGACTGGTGGACCCCTTGGTAGCAATTCGGGATCTGGCCCCTTTAGAAGTGGGCTGTCAGCGTGCCCGGAAAACAGGAGTATGCCTGACGGCACCCCCGAGCCCAGGCTGCCTCCCTCCCACAAGCTCCCCTCAGCGAGGGGATCACTCTGTCAAACCGAAACCCCGTTTCCAGACACAGCCAAAGAAGTCAGAGAGCGCCAGGTTCCCCGAGATTAAAAATAGGACGCTGCTGCCCCGGGCGGGGCTGGCTGGCCGGCCGGTGACACAGGAGCCCTGGGAGGGCCTGGCCGGGAGCCAGGCGGCTGTCCTTGCCCTCTGCCCGCCCCGGGAAGGGCAGGAGAGCGGCAGGTTGGCACGGAGTCCTGCCAGGAAAGAGCTGGGAGGGAGGGGAAGGGTGGCGAAATCGTTTTCCTGTGAGTCAAGGGACGACAGCTGTCACCACGGAGGGGGGAGGAGGTGGAGAACGGGGCCCAAGCCTTCACGAAACAGCGGCAGCGAGTCACAACACGCAGTCAGAAACATGAGGCCCTTAAAAATACAGTAATTCATACTACATCAAAGCAGTGATTAGCACAGCTTCCTGGCTGGGTCTTTCTGCTTATTTATGGTACATTACACATTTTAATGCTATTTTCATAAGGTGTTTCAGCTGCCACGGTCCCATATCTGGGAGACAAAAGTGCCTGAGGAACACTACAATTATCCGGTCCCCACTCCGGGCCGTGCACAAACCCAGCGTCAATGCCAGTGACAGCCACCACCCCAAAGGGGAAGCACAAGAGGACGCGTTCCCAAGGCCCCCTCCACGGGGCTTGGGCCAAGACGCTGGGACGGAAGGCGACGCGGGGTGAGGGGAGCAGGGGCACGGCCACCTGCATCTCCGTCGGTTCTCCGTTGGGGCTGCGGAAGCCTCTGTCGAGGTCCTTCTATCACCGTGTCCCCAAGCTGAGTCTCCATGAGGACTTCATTCCCTCAACTCTGGAGCTCGTCGGTCCTCCCCGCAAACTGGGTTTATTTGAAACCCATGTGAGTCCGAATCAGCGCCAGACACAGAGGTGAGGACAAGGAAGACGCGGCCTGAAAATTTCTCGTGCCGGTCAGGGAATTTCTCGTTTTAAAAAAAGGCAAGGGATGATAACGGGGACCACGTCAGGAAACAGGGCCGTTCCGTCTCATACCACAGAGACGAGATGCATTTCCCCCACAGATAAGCTCAGTAACCGTTTCCTCCGAGTCCGGCTGCCCTCTACAATCAGTCACCTTGGAAAAGACAAGTTGAGTTTATTTAGGCCATGGGAAAAACAGGGAGTCTCAGCTTGCAGAAATAAAGCAATTGGGGGCAAACAAGAGGTCAGGACGGGCAGAGGGAAAACACGGGGCGCTGGCTGGCCTGGGCCGGGGACTCGGGGAGGCTGCGACGTGGCCGCCCTGTCACAGCAGGACCCGTGATTCAAGAGGCTTGTTCAGATGGACTCGGTATGCCCCTACAGCACCGAATTCAGGATCATAGTTTCTACTGAAAACAAAAACCAACTGTCCCCCAACCCTGCTAATGTATTTACTTTTATGACACAGCGGAGACGGAAACACTTTAGAACCCTCAATGTCTGTTTCTTCGGCTTCACGACTCCTAGTTGGTTCTCTTGCCTTTGTGCCTGAGACCATGGCCAGTGGCCCTTCTGGGGCTGGGATATCTTCAGGGCCCTGGGACTGACTGATCTGAGCCCCAGTCTCCCCACTGAAGTTTCCAAGACCAGCGCCAACATTCCCGGGTGGACACCTGTCCTGTAGGAACTGGGCTTGAGTCCGAACTGCATTTCAGGCAGGCCACTTAAAAGCCATCCCAGGATAACTCAGCTCAGAATTTAACCAGCCGCCTACAAATAAAGACCAACCCATGACTCCACCCTGAAGGCACCCGATTCTCTAAAGCCTCGTATTTCCAACTGTTGCATCAGCTGTAAACATATACCGCAAGCTGGCATGGGTCGAGGAAGGTCTCAGGAGAAAGCACTGCCTTTTTCTTAAATTTCTAAAACGAAATTGGTTTGACTTTGGCAAAATCCTGAGGCACAAATATGCCAGAACAGAAGCTCACAGAAGCTTACGGTTGGGGTTCTCTCCTGGTTCTAATGACGACCGCTGAGAATTACTGAGTGGCGGGCATGGTCCTCATCGGTCTCCAAGGATCATCTTAGGGGATCCTCGATGAGGATCTCAGGAAGGTTCACTGTGCTGGTGAACATGAAGGGACAGTCCAGTAACTTGCTGAACACCAAGGGACCCGTTAGCAGCAGGGTCTGCCCAGCACTCACACTCTGCCGTGGGGCGGTCCGCGTCCCCCTGCACAGGTCTCACAGCTCCTGTCTGAGGAGGGCAAGTGCATCCCCAGTTTCCTGACAAGAGAAATAGAATTCGAGGGAAAACGTGAAAATGAAGTCATTCTTCCTTCTCAGCAGAAGAAATGTAGCTCCAGGGCCCTGATATTCCTTGCTCGGTGGTGAGGTTGTTGTCCATGTCTTTTGGGTTGGTTTCATCGATATTGACAGCGTTTCTTATGGTTGGAGGAGAACGCTGTGGGCTAACGTTTGTTGAGACAATTTTCACAACATCCACGTAAGAATCAAACCAAGACATCCAGGATGTCTGGGGAGGGCAGAGGTACCATTCGGAGGCACGAGCGGTCTGCTCGCAGCATCCCAGACTTTCCCAAGTCTGGAAAGCGAGACCGGGTAGGTCTGTGGCAGGAGTAGGAGGCGCTCTGTCCAAAGCCCCTGCGCTCCCTGAAAGCCCTGCTGCCCCTGCTGTCGGGACGGAGGACACAGGGCACAGAAGGCTCCCTCCCGGGCCACGGGCGCGCGAAGAGACACCAGCCGAGCGGGCGGGGGTCCGGAGCCGACTCTGCTTTGCTGAGGGAGGAGGGCGGCTCGGGGCGGGTCCCGCCGGCCACCAGGGGGAGCCGGGGCCACGTGTGTCCGCAGCCCCGGGGTCCCCAGACCCGGCAGAAGGAATCGGGGACGCCCGTCCACGCGCAGCACAGCCCGCCTGGGCCGCCGGGCGCGCAGCAGCGCAGTGCGGGGGAAGTGGCCCCGCGGACCCCGGACTCCTGGACGGCGCGGCCTCGCGTGGGGGCCCCCGCTCGCGGCCACAGAGGCCGGCCCGGCGCCACGGAGAGGCCCGGCTGCCGGGCCTCGCGGGTCCCGCTCACAGCACGTGGAGGCGTTTCCGAGGGACAGACCGAAGGGCCACAGAGCCGCGAGCGGCTTCGGGCTCCATCGTTCCGCCACGACCGGGCCGCTCGGGGCTGGTCACTGTGAACCGGGGCCGACCGGGACGCGGGGGCGGGACGCCCGGGAGCCGCCGCCTCTCCCGTGGGGCAGAGGCCGTTCCCGAAGCTTTAACCACCCACGGCACCCGTCTCCTCGGTCGCAGGAAAGCGGAGGGTGAACTCCGAGCCGCATGGACAGTATTGACCCGTTCCGGCCCCAAATGAGTTACCTCCGCGCTGGTGCGACGGAAGACGCCCCCCCCCCGCCCCCCAAGAGAAAGACACCGAGTCTTGGTGTCGCTGCCGGACACCACCCGCTTCCGGAGCGGGCGCGTCCGTCCCGGGCAGACCCGGGAGACCACGGAGACCCGCAGCCCCCGAGAGCACCCGGTCGGGGCGGGGGAGGTCCGGGGGCCGCAATCCTGTTCCCGTCGGGGACCCGGGCAGCAGCACGGGGGACCCGGGCAGCAGCACGGGGGGACACGGGCAGCTGGGAAGGTCCCCGGCCCTGCTCTGACACGGCCCCGCGTGCGCGTCCTGGCGAGCCCGAGCGCACGACAGAAAAACAAGCCGCGGTCCGTCCCCCCCTCCCTCGGCAGGAATTTGGCTGGAGATGAAGGTTTGATCTTTGAGTAATAACATTCTCGGTGTCCAGCCGAGCGCAGCCAAGGGAAATAAACACGTCGGCTTCTGAACCTGGCTTCGCCGTGGACTGACGCGGCCGCTGACAAAGGCTGAACCTCTTGCTGCCTCGGGGCCCTCCACTCCAACGATGACCCATATTTTCAACCCAAACAACTTCCATACGTTAATACTGCACGGCCGCAGAGCCCAGCATTCACGATGTGAATGTTTAACCAAGGTGACGCTCTTTCACAATCGGTGCTATTTTGGTCCTAAGCATGCTTCCAGCCTTCACAGTTATATGGAAATTAAATACCCTTTAGAGGGGAAGGAAAAGAATGATGTGTGCACAGAAGAAATCCAGTCTCACGGGCCATGCCTTTGAGGGCCTTGCCAAGACTAAGGCGGCAAATATTCTGAGTCTTTGTTTGAGAAAAGTCCTGCTTAATGTGCCTCGCTTGGGTCCAACAGTGCAGAACCTGTCTTAGCACCGGGATCCCTTTGACTGCCTTTGGCCTCAAACTCTCACCAGCAGAAATAATGTAGGATTGAACACCCCGGGCACTGCTCAAGAACTGTCTGTCCCCCTGAAAGGACAGCACAAGACGCAAGTGAAAATGGAGCTATTCGCCTGTTAATTATACTTTCTAGTTAACTGTTTGAGAAGGTTTAGCTAAAACAGGTCAGGACAGGGGCTCTTAACTAGGATTGAAACAAGACGGATTCATAATCACTCATCCTGAGGGGAATCATTGTCTGAAAAAAGGGTTTCTGGAATTGCTATGCAATGCATACATTCCAGAAATAATCCCGATTTACTCAAAATAAATACACTTTTTGAAATACTTTACTGATTGATTTGACAGACAGAGATCACAAATATTCAGAGAGGCAGGCGGGGGGGGGGGGGGGGGGGGGGAGAAGGCTCCCCGCTGAGCAGAGAGCCCGATGCGGGGCTCCATCCCAGGATCCAGAATGCCCTGAGCCGAAGGCAGAGAGGCTCAACCCACTGAGCCACTCAGGTGTCCCCAAAATAAATACACTACATTTGGGAGAAAACTTTGTGGATATCTTAGAGTCCTCCCAGCTGCTGTAAAAGACAAATCTGTCCCCATGTTATCCTGGCGCCATACGGGCCTATGCACTGGTCCAGCACATGTGGGCAGCCTTCATGGTCTCGAGCTCCTTCCCCGCCGTGGTTGTGCCTTTCAGCAGGATCTCAGAGTCTTCAGCACCTAGACCGCAGATGCGGCAGGAGAGGGCCAATAGGAGCTCCTGGCTTCCTAACTACGATGCTGTGCGAATGGCGGCCATTGCTCTGCTATACTCCAGTGGTCAGAACTCATCACAAGACCCCAAGTATATGCAAAAGAGGCTGAGAAATGTAAGGTAGTCTCCAGCTTGGCTGCATTTCTCCGAGATAACTCTTTGTCTTGGACGGGAGGGCTGACTCATCGCAGATGGGTCTCTACTTCTGCCACAGAGCCATCTTGCGTTGGGGAGCCCCAGGCAGGGACTTTTCAATAACAGACTTGACAATAGCATCAATCAATGTCTTTGGAGTCCTTCCAGCAACTAAGAGCTCCCTAACTTGCAGGAAAATCTATTTAATCTTTGAGAAAAAACTAATTGTAAGGAAGTCCTTATATCGAGCTACAGTATTTTGTCATGCAATTTTCATCTGTTGATCTTCGTTCTACCCTTCTAGAATCATACAGAATAAGTCTACTTTGTCTTCCACTTGACAGACCGTCAAAAAATTAAAGGTCTACTGTGTTTCCTCTAAGTGATTAATTTTCTACGCATCCCTGCTCATTGATTTTCATTCTGCTTATTATACCGGTCACCTTTCTTGGGATATTCACACAACTACACTCGCCTTCTTAAAATGGTGAGCTCGGAAGTGAAAACCTTTCATCCGGTGAGCAGAAGGGAGTATGAAGGAATGGCAGGAGGCACAGTGCCTCTTCTTCGGAAAGCCGCTCCTGTGGAAGGCCCATTCAGGAGGTACTCTCCCGACTTCTCGTCAGTTGGCTGGTGGCTTCGGGCTCCTGGCTATGGGTCCCGGGAGAGCAGCAGCCCTGCTCCTTGGGAGTGCTTCCTGATGCAGTCTTCTTGCACGGAGACAGTTTCACTGTGAGGGCTTGTCTCAGATCAATGCTTTTTAAAGCTTAAAAAGAAAAATATGGCTGAAGTAAAACGATAATAAAGAGAGCTCAAGATAATACAGTCTTTTATGCGGGCCTTATATCACAGAAGCCATACTTTAGAGCAATCCTAGAGGTGAGCATAAATTAGACACAGAATCTTTTATTTAAAAAAAAATTAATAAAGTTTGGATTAAATATTAACGAGAAAAGCTGCAGTCCATTGCTCCTGGATGAAGGCTGAGAAAGATGAGGTTTGTTACTCTTCCTCCCTCGAGGCGGGCATGGGAAAACA
This sequence comes from Mustela nigripes, assembly GCF_022355385.1. Taxonomy (NCBI): domain Eukaryota; kingdom Metazoa; phylum Chordata; class Mammalia; order Carnivora; family Mustelidae; genus Mustela; species Mustela nigripes. The sequence goes on along the minus strand of NC_081561.1, from coordinate 145,495,064 downwards.
GTCTCTGTGAAAATAGTTGAAATTTTTCAAAAAATATTTCCAAATTAGTTTTTACAATTAGAACTTGCATTCTGTGAAAGAATATTTTATAGCGACTGTGTCGTTTTGTAAAAGTGATCCAGGAAAGCAGTTTGTCTCTATCATATTTTATTTTGCTCCATTTTGATGGGAGAAAGGATGGATTTGTGAGCAACCTTTGAATATAGTTTAGAAACTTCATGTGGAAAGGGCCCTAATATTGTAATTACCAGTTTTCGTTTATCAGGCACGGCTGTCTTTGTTGCTCCTGCTCTTTAAAGTTACTGTTCACACACTGTGGCTAATTCCCTTTGTTCCATTTCACAGTGAATGCCGCTTCCTGAATATTTGTTATTGCAGTGCTATGGACGTACGCTTCTCAGATAAAGGGAAAACTGGGTGCATCCATCTGTGGGCAAATTAAAAATGAATTTAACCCCCTGGCTTCCATGGCAGTGTCCCCTTAGGCAAAACGTGCCCTATGCTTTTGACTGACAAGGTATTACGTGGTGGTTGCTTACAGGTTTTATTTTTTAACGGTATTTGGTTCAAGGTCAAAAAAAACCTTTTTTATATGACCTTGTATTTATATCAAGAGGGGACACAGAGGGCAGAGGCTAGCGTGGAGCCTTATGGAGTCCGGAGAACAAAAGAAAAATGGTGAAAGACTTTGATTCTGGAAGGAAAAGATCCATTTTCATTATTTAAGGTACAGTCCCTGACAAGTTGTTATTTTCTTGGTAACGGGATTAGAGGTTTTGAAGGTTGGTCATGCCAGCTCCTTGGAGACTCAGGAGGGGAGAGAAGTGGGAATGGAGGTTGGAGCAGTTTGGCTAAGGCAGGTTTGTGTACGCAGCAGGAGGGGAGAATCTCTTCTCTTCTTAGCTCCCAACCAGAATCCACAGAGACTACCGAAGGAAGACTCTTTTTTTTTTCTTTTTCCCTAAGAATTATTCTTTACTTCTCTCCTTTCAATAGTTTCGCCACTAACAGGAGTCCGTTCTCACAGGGAGAGGATGAATATTTCATCGTTTCGTTTCAATGTTTCTTCATTATAATTGTCAATGAACGAGAGTGAGAATAAGATAAGAATTGACGTTTTTTTCTTTCTCTTTCAATCTCATTTTGAAAAGAGAGAGAAAGGAAAAGTCTACCACACAAAGCAATGAATTTTGCCGTGTCCCAGGGATGGCAACATTAGTTGATTCATTCAACAAGTGTTTGTCGAATGCCTGCCATGCACCAACCTCTATGCTGGGCCTGGGGCAGAAGAGTGACAAGTCAGACAAGAACCTGATTTTGAGGAGCGAGAGTCTGGTGAGAGAAGGCCTTAATGACCGAGAAAACAAGTAAGAGCAAACCATGGAAAGGAGGTGAAACGGGCACGGAGAACAAATTGTAAGGTCATGTCTGTGAGGCTGGCCAGGGACACAAAACTGACGCCCGACAGGAGTCCTGAGTGACGTGAGGGAACCGCCGTGTTAAGAGCTGGAGCATTCATGTCCCAGGCCGATGGGAGAACAAGCAAAAAGACCCTGGGCCAAGAAAGATCTGCACATGGTGGGGGAGAACCCCAAGAAGCCAATATGGCGGCCCTGGGGCCCAGGGGAGGCTGGAGATGAGGATGGAGAAGCTGGCAGATCAGCTCAGGTCAAGCATTGTGGGGCCTTGGACTTCAGTACAAGTGCATGGTAAGTCGTGGAGGGCTTTATTGATCTATTTTTTGTTTTAAGAATATAGATGATTTTAAGGGCACCTGCGTGGTTCAGGTGGTGAAGCGTCTGACTCTTGATTTCAGCTCAGGTCATGATCTCGGGGTTGTCAGTTTGAGCCCTGTGTTGGGTTCTGCCCTGGCCGTGGAGCCTGCTCAAGACTCCTTGTCTCCTTCTCCTTCTGCCCCTCATCCCCCGACCAAAAAAAGAAGATAGAGATGATCTTAAACATACTCAAAATGTAGAGAGAAACATCACGAATCTCACAGCAGCATTAGCCAACTTCAACAATGAACGATCCAGGCCCTCCGGATTCTGTTCAAGGCTCACTCAAGCCCCCCCTCCTGACCGGGTGTCCCTGCACAGCTCCCATAAACGATTCAGCAAGTATCGAATCTGCACATTGAAGAGCATCAAATAGATATTCTCAAAGATCATGTCAGTGTTTTAGAATGGTCTGTGTGCACAATTTTTATTAGTGTGTTTGAATCAGGATCCACGTAAAGTTCATATATTGCAACTGGTTAATGTTTCACTTAAATTTCTTGTAAAGCATGGCTTTCTTCTCCTGGGAGGCTTCCTAGCAAGGGAGGATCACAACTTGCTACTTCTTCAAAAACCACTGTAGCTCCATCTGGAGAGAAACTAGCAGGAGGGTGAGTCGGGGTGAGGCAGAGGAACAATAGGTCAGTGGGTCAGTGGGAGAGGACAGCGGTCTGCAGGACAGGGGCTCAACGAGATGGGAGGAATTGGGGAGAATAGAGAATTTGTTTATTTACTATTTCATTTTCTTGTTAAGGCTTACCAGACTTACTTTTTAGATTACGTAGGTACGCACGTGTGAATGAATCAACCTATACAATTCGTGCACACATAAAAATTGTGTATTAGACACACACAGATGCGTGCACTTGCCTGCACAGCTGATAGAGGACTATAAGGTTCACAAAAAAACAATGCATTTTGTTCGTATTACCCCCTGCACTCCTCTTAAAAGAAGGTTAACCAAATTGCCCCATTTTCATTTTCTAAGTTGATGACTTTACTTGAAATTCTCACAAATTATTTTGAAGTAACAGTGCAACCTACTAGAAATGCATTCACTTTCCCAAAATGATAGTAAAACACATGGGTTGAAAATAGAGTTCTGTGGCGCGAGACGACCGAATTGATTGGCTGCGAATAAACGAAAGATCCTAAGAGCAACCTGCCCCTGCCCGGCTCCCCACTCCCCAGTGTGCATCCTCTGGGGGGGGGCGTGCCCCACAGGCGGGGCAGGTAGCCCAGCACTACCGGCAGGCGCGCTGCCTGCACCGCCCATGGCCGCAGCTGCTCAAGGGCAGCCTCTTCTTAGGCTCCTCATTCTTCATTGTTTTGCACCTGTTCTAGCCAAAGTCATTCTCCTGCTTTCCTGTCACGTGCGGGATGGCTCCCAGCCGCCCTGTAGAGTCTCAGCGTGGTGCTGAGAAATACACTCTCTCATTCTGTTCCTCTACGCATGGGTCGCTCCCTTTTTGTAGGTAGGGTCCTTCTGAGCGGAGCACCACCGTGCGGCATCTGGGAGGTCCACTTCTAACACCCCTCGGGGTGTGACTCAAGCAGATCGCCCTGGTGAACCCCAGACGGCGTGTCGTGTCTATCACTTAGAGTTTTGGACATGGGGAGGGGGAAATGAGGGGCGAGAGGGGAGACAAAACTGAAAGGACAGGACTGTCCCAGCCTCCGTCTGCTCACTGCTGGTCTTAAGGGTTGGGCAGCTCGGAAGGACTTGCGGGAGCACAAGCACAGGCCAGCCGGGTCACTTACACTCCTGATGACGCGTGTCCTTCTTCAGCCTCCTCGGTGACATCACAGTTCCTGCTTCACGTCAGCTGTCATTGCTCCTGCTGTTTCCGGGCTGTGAAGGCGGCCGAAGATAAGCCTGTGTGACTGATGGGAGCCCCTTGGGGGGTGTCCTCTGGCCGCGGCCACAGTTTCATGCAGACGAGGAGCTCACAGCTGAGTCTCTGGACTGACTCGATGAGCACCCCCGGGTGACCCTAGGATCAGCGTTGCGGTCGCAGAGGCTAGACGAACGCACACCACTCCCTGTCCTGAGCTGTCGACCTAGTTTTCCCGCCTGTGAGGAGCTTGGAGACTGCCTGCACCTTGCCAAACATCCAGACGCAAGGGGAAAATGCAATTCAAAATCCTGAGGTTTCTGCTGTAAAGAAACAGGCCAATGTTTCTTATATTTGGATAAGTGGAAAGAGGGAAAACCTTTACCTCAACTCGATCAGTGGCATCTTATTCTACACTGAAGGCACTAAAAATACACTCGGTTGAATCAAACTGTTTATTGATAGGATCCATTGCACACCCCGGTTTCCTGGGCACTGTGTGGATCAAGAGTTCAACGTGAACTCTGTTCCCTATGCCTTTCTCTATAGCATTGCCTCAAATAACATGACCTTTCACATACTCGGGATGAATGTTTCATAGTCCTAAAACCTCATAATTTCCTGTAGGAACACTAGGATAATTAATAATCAGTGTTTTGCATTTTTCTGTGTGTCAGCCACTGTGCTGTCAGTATGAATTATCTCACTTAATCCCCTCAACAACTATTAGGATATTACCCCCTTTTAATATAGGAAGCATCTGAAATCCAGAAAGTTTAAACGACTTGCTCAAAGCCTTTCAGCGACTTACGGGAAGCTGAGTCATGCGCTGTCTGTATTTTTGCGTTACACTAACTTACTGTACTCTTCTACTGTCTTCTGGAAAATTAGACCCACGTTAGTCCAAGTAGTCCCTGTTTTATGTGTTTGTCATGAAAGCTGAGTGTGTTTGACTTCCCAAAGTCCCCTCGTGTGTGTGTGTCTGTGTGTGTGTGTGTGTGTGTGTGCGCGTGTGTGTGCATGCCTGGTGATTCTTTTGGCGGGCTTATTTTCTTGTGTTCAGTTTCCAGGTGATATGCATAATAACATTTCCTTATTCTGGAGGGAAGGGGAAGCTCTGAAAGACGCCGAGGACAGCTCCTCCGCAGTGTTTCCTGTTGAGGGAAACAGGAAGTGCTGGAGTGTCAGGAGGAAGCCTGCCAGCAAGAGATTTCTGGAGTTGAAAGGGAGGACCCTGGGGCCCAGCGTGGGGCTCAGACCTTAGGCTTAGAAGTTGGTAGGAAATAGATGCCTGAACTTTTGGGCTTCTCTTTCCTACAATCCTTTCAACAGAGACTCTTGGCAAATACGTGAATGGCTGAATTTTAGAGGAAACCATGCTGCTCAATGCCACGTCACCCCTATCATCTGTGAGTGAAAGACCAGCTCACAGCGGATCCACAGAGCTGTGGAAAAGGGTCAGGAATGAGTCAGAGGTTTCACCATTGTTCCTAGACTTCCAGAGTCACATTCATTGAGAGGGTGGTGGTTTTTTTTTCCTTTTCTTTCTTTCTTTCTTTCTTTTTTTTTTTTTTTTTTCGTTTTTAATGAAGTCATGGACTCCAAGGGACCAGATGGTAGTTTGGGTTAGTAAAGCTAAGTTTGGCCAGAAAAAGAAAGCAAGGTGGAGCAGAATGATATAGAAAAATATAGTGGAAATGGAATGTTTATACAGGAAATGGAAGATCTGCCAAAGAAGTTAAAGTCCAACTTACAGGAACTTGTTTTGGTGAATGAACGATGACCTTCCCTTATTTCCAGAGCAGCCTGGTGAATTTCTGGCATAGGAATAGGAGATTGGACTGTACCACGCAGGCTTCCTTGTCCAGAACAGACCTGGGTGTTTCAATATCGGCCGGTGTGGGCCAAGTCGGAGTTACTACAGTATATCAACTTCCAGCCTCCCGGAACCCAGATTTCTGCCCCAACGGCCACCCCCAAAGGAACCCCTGACAAGATCACCGGTGACTCCTGAGTTCTTAAATGGACCATTTCCGGGCCTTGAGGTCTTGGTCCCTCTGAAACATCTTGCACTCGAATATTCTTGTATTCTTTGAATGCTTTTCTTCCCTGGTCTTGCGAAACACCCTACGCTCCTCGTTCTCCTCTACTTTTCTGGCCACACCCTTACCCACAAGACTTTTTTTCCATTTATTACACTGCTCTGGGGAGAGGGAGGCAGAGTTCCATTTGAGCCTTTTCTCACTTTTGGAAATGTATGCATTCTTTCGGATTTAGCCAGTGTGTGTTTGTGCATAACTGCTATTTTTTAGTGTAGCAATTCAGCTTTGTATATCTAAACGACCTTCCAGAATTTTCTGACAAAAATCCCACCAGCATCTCACACTGAGCCAGCTCAGAATGAAACCCCATCTCTTCTCCGCTCTGCTGCCGTCTGTTCAAAATGTAGGGTCATCACCCCCCCGTTCCCCTAAGTGGCGACCAGAGAGCCATCCTCAAGCCCTCCTCCTCCCCCCACTTATGTTTCCAATAAACTATCAAATACTCTCTTGGCTTCTTTTTAAATAGCCAAAATCTGTCATATTTTCCAAGCTGTCTCTCAAGAAGTGCTGTTGAGTAATCTTATGTACTGAATGGATGGACATGTGACTGAAATCAGGTCATGGCACATCATGAACTCCAACTCAATGCACAATGGGGTCACACTGTCCCGGGCTCCCCAAGGCCATGGCCAAGTCTCTCCATGGCCTTGTGCCCTGACAATGTCACTTTCAGAACAGATGAAGAGTGTTATTTCCGGATGTACTGAAACTCCACTGAGGCTCTGAGTTGATCCCAACTACTGGAAGAACAAAAAATAACTAATATTCATGTAAATATTTATCAATTAGAATAATATATGGTTTTTCCCTGTTTCTCTATTTCGTGCTTTCCCATTCTCTGCCTCTACTTCACAGACTCTGGCTCTGTCAATTCCTGGAGGACCAGATTTCCATTATAAGACATCCCAATCTCCTGTCCAAACCTGTTCTTCCTCCTTCAGAAAAATCTATTGACCATTTGACTACTAATGTCTAGTATTGTCTAAAAGAGGCTAAGAGAATGAACACGTGTCTATGTGTGTTTGTGTATATACAATTTTCTGAAGAAGAAAGCAGAGTTGATTCTGCTAATCTTGTTTCTGACTAGCAGGGGTGTTATTAATAGCTCAGTTTCTATGACTGGATTCCAAGGCAGAAAGATAAACAGCAAAAAGAGAATACTGCCAAGCTATTCAAAAAAATAAAAAATAAATAAAGAAAACTAGAAAGATAGGAAATCTTGAAAACAGATGGAGAAAGGAAGCAAGACAGAACATTGATAACAGAAGGCAAAACTCTAGGATATCCAGGGCCAAAGTAGACAAAGCCACTAGACAACAAGAACTGGGGTAGTATTACCTTTGGGCACAAACCAGTGCATTTTAGTTTTTTCTCCTTTAAAAAGCCCTCCCACAAGAAACAAAACAAGATGTGTTCCTTGACCAAGTTTATAAATTCTACAAAATTTTTTTTTCATTCTATTCTGAAAAGCTTTCTCCCTTGCTATAAAGTTAATAGAACTGTATGTTCATATTGGTATAAGAATTCTGTAAGACAAGAAGGATATGCAATAATCTTCATTAGCCTTACAACAAACATTAATAATAATAAAACCACTAACATATTCTGGGGAATGAAAAGATTTGTATTGGGGTGATGGTATGGTGTGCCGTGTGTGTGGAACGTCATAGATGTTATTCTATATGCAAGGCTGGGATTTCAAAATTAGAGTCATTTAGCTCTCTGTAAAGTAAGTTTAGAAGCAGAAATTCTGAAGAAAGAGCCAACAAAAATAAAGATCTAACCTTGGGCCTGACAGTGTTTCGGCTGACCCATAAGCCTCTACTGTCTCTGTGTCCCTGGCCTCATGCCATGGACAGCCATGTGCCAGTTTTACAAACTCACCAGGTAAGGACCTCAACATATGGCAAGAGAGTACGCACGGCAAGGTAGTTGATGGAGGGCAAAATAAAAGATTCCTGCTAAGTCTGGCCATTATTCATTGTCTTTCTATTTTCAGAAGAGGGAAATGAGTCCATTAATTCTATTATTCTGAAGGGATGTCAAAGTTGAACATGGCTTTAGTTCCAAACAGTGACAATCTTCTCTAAAAGTCTGTAGTGAGTTTGGAGAGCTACCCTGCTAATAGTTCCACAATTACATGGATTTTCCAAGGTGATTTAACTATGAAAGGAGATATTTAGGAAGGTATTTCTTGATTAATTCACAGTTATCCTGAAAGCACTTCTCCCAGAGATAACCGTTTTAATTCTACCACTTTCTGCTGTGCAGAAATGTAGCTCTGCACTAAGCATGAAGGAGGTGTCTGTCTCAGAACCACTAAACTCTTCGAGATTGGGCTGGTCCCGAAAAAGAAGGCCCCGGCACCTCTGTCTTGTACTCCAACCATGTAGACGTGAAGCCTCGGTCAATCCAATTTTTTAGGAACAATCCATTCTAATATTTTAGAAAATAGAGGATGGACATTTTTACTTCCCAAATTCCAAGATCCTAAAAACATATCAATTAACCGAGGCTTTCAATTCCAAGTGAATCAGGAGCAGTGGAATTTATGGGATCAGTGGTGTTCTTGAGGCAGCAGACAGAGAGGCTGACAGAGTAGCTCTGATCCCAGGCAAGAGACCTAACTCAGGAGTTTCAGGTCATTTTTCATCCCTTAATGAATTTATAATTCTGCTGGATTCCTTTGGTAATGAGGTCATCACACAGTGCGAGAAGCCCAGCGTCCAGACGGGAGTGCTGTTCCATGCCTGGTTGTAGACAAAAAGAAGGAAAATAAAGCTGTCAAACTCATCCCCAAACATTTATTATGAGTGAAGAGGTAATTATATGTACTAACAGCAATGCGCACACACATCTGTCCACTCCCCTGCCCTCTCCCTGAGGTCAGAGGCTCCTGGGTGCATGATGTGGTAGACGATTTGCAAGGAAAGGACACATTACTTCACTTCACTCCTCATGTTGGCCAAATGGGAAATTGGGGGAGAGGCCAAGTTTAGAATTTAGCATTTTCATCAGTAAATCCTAAGAGTTAAATGGAGAGGGATCCCACATAGAGGATAAAGCTGTATGACAAAATATAAAAATGATATATTCACAGTCTCCCCTTCTATTGTTAATATTGTGTCGGCTGTCGTGGAGTTGGAGTCTCTTTCCCACTCACTACGTGTTAGATGGCTACTGGCTTTGAATCTGTTCTAACCCCTTCAAGACTCCATCCCCCCATCTGAAATAAAGATGAATATAAAAATCTTAACCTTGCAGTAAAGTATGTAAATCCACTTTGTAAACTGAAATGTCTCATACACCCTTTGGCAGTTGTTATTCAACTTAAATTCTCAGATATTTTTAATCGACTATCTTCTCAACCATTAAATCCAACAGATGCCTCCGCAAAGGATGGAAATTACCCTAGGGGCCTACCCCACCCTCAGTGGAAGACACCTGAACAGATTTGGTTCATGCACGGCCTTGTCTCTGTCTTTCAGAAGCTCTAGAAAAAATTTCTAGGATCATATATTGATCTACCCATTATTAACCTGGTCTCATGGATTTTTTTCCCCAATATTTATGATTCGGTACTGTCTTTAATTAATGTGGTACTCAAACTGTGCGTAGTGATCAGTGAGTGCCCCCTGGAAACTCTGTGTTCTTTTGAGGAGTTACCCCTATCTTTTTGAATCTTACTTTCTGAGGCAACAAGATATTCCAGGTTCATCTTGTCCCATTCTAAGCCTAGCACTAGAATTAGGCTTGATGGTTCCATTCAAAAGAGAATGGAACCAGAAACCAAGATTTGTATTCCAAGTGTGCTGCCTGTTTTGAGACATCTATGCCTCTGGGCACTTTCAGTGGACAGAACTGGGGGATAAATAAACACACACACACAGTACAATGATAGATGAATAGGCATATATTGCACATATATGTGCCTTTACATACTTCTAGTTTAGAAATCATGAGTGTATACCGATTTTTCAAATTCTAAGCCAATTCCAATGAATTACAGTCAAATCCAAATTCATTCACATATAGAGATTTTAAATACACATATAACACATACATTTACATATATTTTATATACTGTGCATACATCTTTTCATTCTACATATCGCTATTATCCTCATACACACACACACACACACATATACATATATATATTCTTTCACAGTAAGAACCTGGTTTCTAAGGTCAGTACCTTTACTTGTCAATACTTTAATAGATCTAAAACAGTCTCAGAGTTGACTCAGATAATCAGAATGGGAAGCAAACTACCGAAGAAAGTGTTGAGGATTTGTTGGTTCTTAATCCCCAACTGTACCCCACCCCCCACCCCCCAAAACTGAGGCTCCCTAGTCAACTCTGTGCCTAAGTTATTGATTATGTCTTCTCTCCCCCTCAGTGTGGTGTTGTTATTCATTTTATTTTTTTATTTTTTAAAGATTTATTTATTTGAGAGAGAAAAAGAGAGAGAGGGAGAGAACATGCACAGAAGAGGAGTAGAGGGAGGCAATCTTCAAGCCGACTCCGGCTGAGCAGGGAGTCTTACGGGGGTTGGAACCTACCACCCGAGAAATTATGACCTGAGACTAAACCAAGAATTGGTGCTTAACTGACTGAGCCACCTTGGTGCCCCTGTTATTCATTTTAAAATGCAGTGGCATTCACTTGTTTCAGCTAGCTTTTAGCTCCATTTCCTTCTCATTCTTGTTTTATTTTTTTTTAAGATTTTATTTATTTATTTGACAGACAGAGATCACAAGCAGGCAGAGAGGCAGGCAGAGAGAGAGGAGGAAGCAGGCTCCCTGCTGAGCAGAGAGCCCGATGTGGGACTCGATCCCAGGACCCTGAGATCATGACCTGAGCCGAAGGCGGCGGCTTAACCCACTGAGCCACCCAGGCGCCCCATCTTGTTTTATTTTTTTTTAATTTTTGATAGAATATTGACATGCTCTGAAATCTTAAAACTATACAAAAAAGAAATCTCAGAAAAGTTATTAAAAATAAAAGTTTTATTTTATTTTTCATTTTTGTTTTTTGCATTATTGGAGCTCTATCTCCAGGGTAAGTTTCTAGAAGTGAGATCTCTGGGTTGCAGAGTGCACGCATGTGTACCTGTGTTAGAACTCCTGTTCCCGTCTGCCATAACTGGGCCCTGTCCGTCCCACCCGCGATGCACGTTACCAGACAGCCTTGCCGACTGAGTGACTTGCCAAATCTTTTGTCTAAATAGATGGGTGAGAAACGGTATCTCAATGTAGTTTTAATTTACAATTTTTCTGATTAAGAATTGCAACAGACATCTTTTACATATAATATTACTTTAATATGTTTTTGTTAATTTTTTATTCACGAATGACTCATATTCATTTTTCTATATGACATTTGCTCCTTTTCCCTTACTACATAAAAGTTATTTATATATTAGGTGTATTTTTTTTCCAGTTTTTTATTTGTTCTTTGACATATATGTGGGTTTCTGCCATGGAAAGAGGGTTTTCTGGGGAGCAGGGGATAAGTAGACAAATCAATGTTTTCATTTATTGAATCTGGATTTTACATTGTTGTGAAAAATATTTTCTCACACTCAATGTACAGAAGAATCTACCTTTCTTTCTTCTTTTTTTAGTTCTCATACAATTTCACTTTTCCATTTAGATCTCTAACTCATTCAGAGTTTACTCTTGAAATTGTGTGCAGCACGGATCTAAATTCATCTTTTTCTCTATGATTCCCCAGTTATTCCAATGCTATTTATTAAAAAGCCCTTCTTTGGCCCCAATTATTTGAAACACCACCTTTACCTTATGCCAGATTTCTGACATGTGGCCAGGCCACGGGGAGAATGGTCGTGTCAAAATATCCCCATCTCTTTTTGGCTCTTTCTGGCATATTTCATACGTTATTTGTTTGTTTGTTTGTTTGTTTGTTTTTTCCCAGATGGGTTTGAACAGTTATTTTTAAGTTTATCTTCACTTTATATCTTATTGTGGTTGCAACTGGGACCTCTTCATTTATTATATCTTGTAGCTGCCCATCACTCAAGTAGATCAAGGCTATTGATTTTCATATATTAATTTTTGTGCCCTGCTTACTTATTAATTTTGATTAAGTTAGTTTTATGATCACTCCTGGATTTTCCAGGTATACCATCAGGGACCGTCACGCCACCTACAAACAGAGTTTATTCTTCTTTCTAATCCTTCCACCTTTAATTGTTTTCTCTACTTTAATGGCATTGGTCTAATCTTCTAGAACAATGTCTTCATGCCTTGTTCCTGAACTTAGTAAGAATGGCTCTAGTGTTTCCCAACTAAGAAAGATTTTAGAATTAGGATTGAGCATGCATTTATATTTGTATTTAATTTATCTATCTATCTATCTATCTATCATCTCTGTGATCTCCTCAGACCTGTGGAACTGAGAGGATATACATAGAGTTGTTTTAAGGAATTGGCTCAGGCAGTTGTGGGGATGTCAACTCCAAAATTTGTACAATAGACCAAGAGGCAGAACTCAACAGACAACTCAGGCAGAAGCTGATGCTGCATTCTTTTTCTTTTCTTTCTTTCTCTCTCTCTCTTTCTCTCCTTCTTTCTGTTTTTTTTAAAGAGAACGTATGTGTGCTTGCAAGCAACAGGGATAGGCAGAGGGGCAGAGGAAAAGAGAGAATCTTAGGCAGACTCCGCATCTAGTGCAGAACCCAACATGGGGCTTGATCTCACAGTCCTGAGGTCATGATCTGAGCTGAAGCCAAGAGCCGACATTTAACTGACTAAGCCACCCAGACACCCATGATGCTGCATTCTTAAGGCAGAATTTCTCCTTTCCCAGGAAACTTAGGGTTTTGCTCTTCAGACCTTCAACTGACCAGATGAGACCCACCAAAAGAATAGTCTCCTTTATTTAAAATCAGTTTATTGTAGATATTCACCACATCTGAAAGATGCCAGCCATCATGGCAACCCTTGGATGGGTGTTGAATTAACTGGGCAGTGTGGCTCAGCCAATCTGAAAAATTAAGCTGAACACACATGTACTTGTCTCTTATTTCTCTAACTTTTCAATGGTTTTCTCTCTCACTCTTTTTCTTTCATATTGTATCTTGATTTTATTCCCTTTGCTTGTTTTCCTTAACATGGTCTTCATTGGTCTTTATTAAATTTTGAGTCAAATCTGTTCTTTGAGCAACTTGTCATTTAGCTCTCGTTTCCTGTATGACTCTGTCATTATCTGTTTCTTCTCTGGGTCCCATTAACTCTAGTTTTGTAAATTTTTGTGTGTTCTCTGCTTCTATTTTTAATTTTTTTGATTTAAGGTGTCTTCTTTATGTCTTTGAATGCTTATTTGAGTGTATTTAATTCAGTTCAGTTGTTCTGTTACAATGCTCTTCTGCCTCGTGGTTGGTATTTTTTTCAGAGAATTTTTATCAGCTTTTATGTGTTGACTCATATTTTCAATTTTCTTACACTAGTTCTGTAGGAACGTGACCTGCATTTTCTATTCCTGTTGCTCTCATGGGAAGGATTCTTAAGTTGGAGAGTGTACTTTTCCGTGTGTCCTTTGCCTTCTGTAGAGTGTGCTTACGTGGACAAGCTGGCTGTGGTGGTGGGGAGAGGGACGGTGTGGGGCATCCGTCACTCACACCCGTAGACTCCTTCATTCCACGTTGGTTCCTTCCATCCTCTGCTGCCCTGTCCCCAGCAGCCGCCCACACTTGCTTCCTGTTCCAGCTCTTCACCATTGGGAGCCTGCCTTTGGGGCTGCTCACGTCCCTGGCTCAGGTGTCCAGACTCCCACGTCCTGAACTCTAATCAACATTTTAGCATTTAGTGTTGGGTTTTCCCTTCAGAAAAAAAAAAAAAAAAAAAATTTCCTTTGCTTGACCTCGGCTGTCTCCATCCGGTGTCTTTTTGTCATGATGTCGCTTTAACTCACCAACCCCACACCGTCACCCATGAGCTTGTAGTGCTGGGTAGCAAGCCCTGCCGGAGTGTGGTTTCTTCTCCACTGAGGGATAGTTGTGTAGATTATGATATTCTCTATCTGCTGATAATGCTGAGTGTGTGGCTCACCTATGGTTTTATTTGGATTATTTTGTGGGGAGGAGCTACAGGGAGATAAAAAGTCAAGGACTTGCTATAACCCTTCCCACCCAGAAGATCCCCATCCTCTGTTCAGCCATTTATCCTTACTTGTTAGCCAGCAAGAAGCCAAGATCATGAGGACTGAAAAGGACTTTCGTAACAGGGGAAATGGAACCACACTACAAAGGCAGCAAGGCATCAGTAACCACTGTGTATGCAGATTCAAAATGGGATAACGCTACTGTTCTGTTGGGGTTGGGGTCCTTGCAAACACTAAGGCCATAAACACAAAAGCATCAGCTGTCACTGTAACCAGTCACTTGAAATTGTCCTTTGAGTGTCTTCCTGAAGGTGAATGGCCTCGACCCTCGTCACAGGCACGTTTGGCGGTGTGTCCTCAGAGGCTACAACGCAGAGAGCTAACAATTACTTCAGGTTTTCACTTGGCTTAGAACTGTTTGTTGGTTGGATTTTAAAACATCTGACTCTCTGGGATACAGAGTCACTAAGCAATACAAAGAGGGATCTGCCTACAGACACAGAAAGAAGCCCAGTAGCCTCACGCTGGTTCAGAGCACACCGTGAGCCTTCGTCCCTGATCATTCTGCAAAAGACGAGACAAGAGGGACAGCATCAGGACCAAGGTCAATTCCCCAAATAACCTTCCTGGAATAGGGATTGATGGGTCGCAGCGAAACATGCTCTTCCCTCCTCTAAGTCAATGTAGAGTCTAATATTGAAGAGCAAAGCCATCAGGATGATTCAGAGGCCATGTCCCCGCTTCCTTCCCCTTAGTTTCAGCCTCCATCTTCCCTTCACCACCCCGGCCACACACACCCCCGGCACCTTGCCCGTAGGGACCTGCCTCCGATTCGCAACAGCAGCCATGACTGCGTCTTAATGAAAAAAGATGGATAAAATATTACCATAACCTCAGAGGCATGAGCAAAGCCCTTATTAGAATTCGGACCTGCAGCTGGACCTTCCAGCATGGGGCAGGAGATAAAGTTCACTATTGTTAGCTCACCAGTGGCTCAGACTTCCTGGCAACTGCGGGGAATTACTCAGTCATTTATGCAGGCCTTCAGAAATAGTCCACTGTTTCCCAACAAAAAAGGCATTCAGGCCGAGAGCGATGGCTCCCCGGGCCCTGGCGAGCCCGCTTCAGGACGGTGAATGGACGCCGCTCCCACGTCAATGGCCTCTGTGGGAAAGACAATGATGTCACCGCGAAGGTATGTTCAGGGTTTTGCCCTGCTTTTTCCTGCTCCCTCTCCTTCTTAGCACGATGACCGTTTGATTTTTTTCCCTCTTATTTCCCCTCTTGCCATGTCCCTTCTGCTTCTTTGAGGCCATTATTTTTTTTTTTTTTTCAAAGTTTGGGGCTCAAATCCACTGAAGGCGCACAGCGACATCACTGTCATGGCAACACCGAGGCCTCCGGGATTCAGGTTTTGCATAAAAAGTAGAAAAAGCTTGAAAGGGAGGGCCGCATGGAAGGGAGAACGGAGCCAGGTCAGCCCCATCAGGGCTTGTGTGGGACGGGAGAGCAGAGGAGCCGGGTGGGGGGAAGAGCGGTGTGGCCGGCAGGAGCCCGTGCAGAAACGAGCCCGTGAGCCTTTGCCTTCAGACTTCAAACACGGACGTGTGTTTCTGACAGGCAACAGCCAGTGAAGGAAAACACAGGTTCACAAGAAATAAAGTTTTGCTTTGGAAAATGTACCCAATTACAGTTTACAGGAAGCTTCCAGAACTCTGTCTAGCCTACTCAAAAAGAATCAAAAAGGAAAGGAAAAGTCCCACTGGGACTTGCAACTGGGCTGGAGAGGGAACAGAAAAGAAGCTGACATGTTTCTGAGAATGCCCAAGGTTCTGGAGGTCCCTATTGTCAAAGGGCTGCAGTCAAAAAGTCTAAGATGCCTTTATGTCCAGTCAACTCACAATCATCAGTGGCAAATAGAACGAAGCATTCCTTTCTCTGCTTTCCTGGGGAATACAGTTGGCAGGAACTCCCGAGAGAAAGCCCGGAAAGCATTTCTCTGACATGCTTTTTGTTCATTCTATTAAAAAAATAAAATCCAGTGGCTGTATCATAAGCTACATGGTCCAGAGGCAGTCACTCCCCGGAGCCCTGGAAAAGCCTACTGGAGGCACAGCGAGAGAGTCATCTCCACTCCCTGCAAGAATGGGGTGCCACACAAGACCCGTGTGTGCACGGCTCAGGGCCCTCTAGGTGGCAAGCCATGGAGAGGATACATAAAAGGAGTGGAAATGGAAGCAGATGCGGCTCTAGTTGGTATCACTCCGCACGACCCATGAACAAGTCCACACTCCATCTGTGCAAGTCTGGAATCTGCACGGCGGGAGGAGCCCACTCGTCCTCACCAGGGGTCACAGAAGGGGCGTCCTTGAACCCAGGCTGCGGCTACTGCCTGGACACGAGAACTTCTTATGTCAAAGGACCAGAGGGGAAAAGTCGGGTCAGCGTCCTGATGAGGGAATTTATCCTATTCAGCAGGGGAAGGTAGGGCTGTTTTTCCACACTGGAGTCGGGGTCAATATATGCAGACCCCAGAAGAGCATCCTGGCCATCTCTTGTCCTGTTGTCATAGTGCGTGGGGACCTGTAACAACTGTGGTCAGAGAAGGGGGTGATTGTCAAGGGGTCTGACCCCTCAGGAATGAAGACACCAGTCACTGCACCAGGAAGGCCACCTGCAGGGTATCCCCCAAAAAGGTATGTTAGAGTCCTAATCCTGATACCTGAGGATGTGGTCTTACTTGGAAACAGCGTTTCTACTGAAGCAAGCAAGTGAAGATGAGGTCTCACTGAATTCAGGGGGGCCTTCATCCGGTAGGATCGGTGTCCTTGTAGGAAGAGAAAGCAAGATGCAGTGATGGGGACAACCCAGGTGGCAGGGCTGGGAGAAACAAGGCCACAAGCCAAGGCATGGCCAGGCTTCCAGAAGCTGGAAGAGGCAGGACGGGTCCTCCTCTGAAGGTTTCAGAGGAGCAAGGTCCTGCCGACATCTTGATTCAGGCTTCTGGCCTCCACAAGGTGAGGGAGTTCCAGTTGTTTTAGCTACTCCCCCCCGCCCCCCAACACCAGGTTGTGGTGCTCCCTCAGGCAGCCACAGGAAGGGAACACAGCCTCAGGGGGCACGCTGGTCAGGAGCAGACACGCTGTCTCAAGGGAAGGGCACTGCCGGGGGAAGTGGGGTGGAGAGGATGCCCGGCGGCCCCCAGACCAGTGCCAGTTTGCTGCAGGAACCCCTCCGGAAGAGCACTCAGGAGCATGACAAGAGGTGCTTCCCAGACATGCACGAGAAGCAGGTCTGTGCAGAGCAGGGGTTCTGCAGACATGGAGGTGTGCTCTTGTGTCCCCCTGCGAGAGTGGCGATGGCTGGCAGCTTGGGTGACAGGTCCAGCTGTCGCACTTTCAGATCTGCATGGTGACTGTGCCAGACTCATGCGTTCCCAGGCTTTCCCAGACAGAGAGGGAAAACCGCCAGCTCAGGACAAGGACCTTCCTGCCATCATGGGCACCCCATGCCCTTCTTACTTTGTCTGAAACGCTCCCACCACCTTTCTTCCTCCTTTCCTCAGAGAGATGCCAGAGCCGCCTCGCTGTCTGAGGTTCCCCTCGTGTCCCCACCTGTCCCCCCACAGACGGTCCCATGCATCTCTCCTGCACGTGGGATGCTCTCTTGGTACTTGCTTCTCAGAGGACCGGAATTAATACGGGGAACGCTTCTGCCATGCTGTCACTCACAAAAACATCTCATAGTATATCAAATCCCTGTAAGCCCATAGAGGCTGACCTCCTCTCTTCACTTACTCACTCGAGAACACACAAAAATAGCTGACACTCCAGGGCTCAGAACATTAAGAAACGAGCACAGCAGATTAATGAGCTGCGCCCACCTTCTGAGTTCTCTTGATGAGTTCAGACTATTAGCCGACTGCACGCTGCAACGGGCAGCTTCCAACTGGGGCTGAAACCAGAGATTCCTCAGGAGCCGTGGTCACCGGCTTCTCAGATTCCTTCTGATCCGAGCACGGTGCGCATCCGTTCAGGAGAATAAAACCAAACAAACAAAAGAGGAGAGTGATGGCACTCGGTGTGCAGCTTTTAAATTATTGGAAATTGTCACCTAGCAGCAAGCACCGTACCCCCCGCCATAGCGCAGCTTAATTGACGTAGGACTGTCCACAGCCAACTCTCTGGCTTATTGTTTTCTGGTGAGATGTCACTCTGCATGATGAAAATTAGAGCAAAGCGGCACTCCATTCCCCCCTCTGGTCTTCTAAATCCCACAGAGGGAAGATTATTGTGAGTTTAAGGAAGGCGTGTGCTATCTTCTTACTCTAAATTTGGAAATCATGATGCTACAAACACCACTTGCAAACCAGGAAAACTCTTTGGGGCATGGGGAGTCAGAAAATAATAGTAATACATTATGATGACGAAAGAGGCAAAACAAAATTAAGAAAAAGAAAGAAAAGAAAAGGAAAATAGGGGGAAAGTCTGGCTATCATAGTCCTTATCATTATTATGAAAGAGAAATGATCACACACGTTTCTGCTAGCGGTACAGATCTGTCTGGTGGATTCCGGGACGTGTGGGAGGCCCTCCGTGGGCTCCTGACCTGAACTGGGGCAGCTGGTCCAAGGACACCAGAGATACACCTGCCACAGATCTCCAGCTCAGAATTCTGAAGTGGAAGAGATCTCAGACTTGGATCCATACAAGTGCCAGACAGCAGGTTTTCATCCAGGCCTTCACAAAAGAGTAGCAATTTGATAGCTGATCAAGAGAGAGGACCATTTCTGAATCCAGGTGAGACACGTGCTAAGGTCAGCAAAAAAAAAAAAAAAAAAAAAGGGACCCTGTCAGGTATAAGGAGATTCATGTAAGAACACTCAAATGTCAAGCAAGAAAAAGAAATGGAAGAAAATCAAGAGAACTGCAAGTTTTAGACTTTATTTAAATGAGACATTTCTAAAGGAAACGATGAGATCACAATAGAAGGTGGAATTTGGGGATGGTCAAATTGTAAATGCACATTTATTTATTTGTTTATGTATTTGCGTTTTTATTTATTTGCTTGTTTTTCTTTACATTTGTGGTGGTGTGCTTCAAAGACAGCTGGCAAGGTTGCCAGGCCAGCTCCCTAGAAGCCACCAGTTCCCAAGTAAGCTGGTGTTTCTCTCAATCTAGACATCAACTCACATCAAACAAAGACCCAACGACCAGAAAAAACAAAGTTTTTTTTTTTTTTTTCTGTTTTATTTTATTCTTTCTATATACATAGGAAGGGGCACTACCCACATACTTTTCTTTTTACCAAATGGTCTTGTTTTATGAGACCTACATCTACTTCTACACCTATTCTCTCATTCCTTCCCTACCACAATTTTCATTTCTTTTCCATCTTTATTCACTTCTTAACCCTTTCCATGTAACAATTTTGTGTGTATGTATGTATGTGTTTGTGTATATATATATATATACACACACAAGGATTTGTATCCATTTTCTCTTTGAGTTCATAAATTTGCATATTTTAAGTTTCTCTTAAACCTATTCTTTTTGGGTATTTACAAAGTCTGATAATGCTTTCTGTAATTACCCATTTGTTCCAGCAAGAAAGTTTAAAAGCATCACCCTTAGTTCTGTCACTACCCCACACCCTAATTCTGTTGCCCACACAACAATGAGTCTTCACTGTCAGACATCTTTCTACTTTTTTTCCTTCCCACTGTACTTTCTGCTTCAGTCATGCCTCATCAACTTTCGCTAGGACTACTGCAGTAGTCTCCTAATTGTGTTCTTCATGGTGTCTGCACAATCCCATTGCCAGTCTGCCTCCCTCACTGCTAATGGAGTGTTCTTTATAAAATATCTCTGATCATTCACTCTCCTGCTTAAATTTCTCCAGTGGTTCTCAAAACCTAGAGGATGGTGAAAACCTTTCACATTATGTAATAATGTTCTAGCTTCTTTTGTTTTTTTTTGTTTTTTGTACACCAATGATATGTTTAATGTTTAAGTCAAATGTGCTTCATATACATTTTAATATATCTATACCTTCAGCAGGATCAAGTTTCATCACACTTTTTCCCATATTTTTTAAATTTAATATTTTTTCAATGTAACAGAAATAATTGTTTATGCACCACACCCAGTGCTCCATGCAATACATGCCCTCCATAATACCCACCACCAGGCTCCTCCAACCTCCCACCCCCCGCCTCTTCAAAACCCTCAGATTGTTTTTCAGAGTCCATAGTCTCTCATGGTTCACCTCCTCTTCCAATTTCCCTCAACTCCCTTCTCCTCTCCATCTCTCCATCCTTTATGTTGTTATGCTCCACAAATAAGTGAAACCATAATTGACACTCTTTGCTTGACTTATTTCACTCAGCATCATCTCTTCCAGTCCTGTCCATGTTGATACAAAAGTTGGGTATTCGTCCTTTCTGATGGAGGCATAATACTCAAAAGTATATATGGACCACATCTTCCTTATCCATTCGTCCGTTGAAGGCCATCTTGGTTCTTTCCACAGTTTGGCGACCATGGCCATTGCTGCTATGAACATTGGGGTGCATATGGCCCTTCTTTTCACTACATCTGAATCTTTGGGGTAAATACCCAGTAGTACAATTGCAGGGTCATAGGGAAGCTGTATTTTTAATTTCTTAAGGAATCTCCACACTGTTCTCCAAATTGGCTGCACCAACTTGCTTTCCCACCAACAGTGTAAGAGGGTTCTTCTTTCTCCACATCCTCCCCAACACACGTTGTTTCCTGTTGCTAATTTTGGCCATTCTAACTGGTGTAAGGTGGTATCTCAATGTGGTTTTAATTTGAATCTCCCTAATGGCTAGTGATGATAAGCATTTTTTCATGTGTCTGATAGCCATCTGTATGCCTGCATTGGAGAAGTGTCTGTTCGTATCTTCTGCCCATTTTTTTTTAAAGATTTTATTTATTTATTTGACAGAGAGAAATCACAAGTAGAGGGAGAGGCAGGCAGAGAGAGAGAGAGAGAGGGAAGCAGGCTACCTGCTGAGCAGAGAGCCCGATGTGGGACTTGATCCCAGGACCTTGAGATCATGACCTGAGCTGAAGGCAGTGGCTTAACCCACTGAGCCACCCAGGTGCCCCTCTTCTCCCCATTTTTTGACATGATTATCTGTTTTGTGAGTGTTGAGTTTGAGAAGTTCTTTATAGATCCTGTATATCAGCCTTTTGTCTATACTCTCATTTGCAAATATCTTCTCCCATTCTGTGGGTTGCCTCTTTGTTTTCTTGATTGTTTCCTTCGCTGTGCAGAAGCTTTTGATCTTGATGAAGTTCCAAAAGTTCATTTTCGCTTTTGTCTCCTTTGTCTTTGGAGACATATCTTGAAAGAAGTTGCTGTGGCTGATATCAAAGAGATTACTGCCTATGTTCTCCTCTAGGATTCCGATGGATTCCTGTTTCATGTTGAGGTCTTTTATCCATTTTGAGTTTATCTAATGTTCTAGCTTCTTAACCTGTGTCACAACCCGCATCCCTGTACTACTCTAATTGTACTATCTCCCCACCTTTCCCAAGTGCTCTCCACCTTTTGCCATCATGCCTCTTAGGCTGGAATGCCCTACTCAGTCAACCCATTGACAACAGCACCCTCTCTGCTCGCCCTTTAAGGGTTAGCTCCAATGACACCTTCCCTGTGAAACCCAACCCTGAATCAAAAATAATGTTATCCTCTGTCAAAATTCTGAATCAGTAAACACTACCGCTTTGATTAAGCCTAATATTTCTGCCTTGTATGTAACTGGTTGTGTATATACCTATACCGTGTCATAAGTACTGCACCATAAGCTTTGACCATGACCTCATATGACCCACACACTCTTCTACAACAGAAGTACCAGGAGAGCACATCCTTTTCTATTTGCAATGTACACTGTAGGTCCAGGCACATTAGGGGCTCAAACATGCTTTTATTGTATGAATACCTAAATGAAGAAAATAATAAAGAAAGATTGACCTGTGTCTCATTCAACTTTGCAATCCTCACTGAAAGCAGCACAATTTTGTTGAAATTCAACAAATCAGTAACTCTTGAGTGAATAAATTATTTAATAAAAATAAGAACACAAAAACTAAAACAAAAATATTTAATTTAGAATTTCCCAGTGATCTATTTTTTTCTGTTGTGACCTCTGAATGATCAGTCTAGCCTGTAATAAAACCATGTCCTAAATACCCCAGAATGGAAAATACTCTGTCTAATGCAGTGGCAGAGACTCCTCTATGAATTTATTAGACACAGGTCACCAGCTGCCTGAATGAGTCTGGTGCCTGATGGCCGTGAGAGATATTGTTATAAAAGAAGGATGTGTGGCAGAATAGTCTTCTGCTTAGCAATTGGAAAACCTTTTTTCGACAAATTTGTTCTAATTTAAAAGTTAGATAGGACTATAATCACATACCTCTTACAGCAGTATTTTCCAATCTGGCATGATTTTTTAAGCCATTAAAGTAAGCAAATAAACAGAAGGACATGAAAAATACAGATTCAATAAATCCAATTCAGCAACATGTAAACAGAATTACACACGATGAGTAAGCAACATTTATTCCAGGTATGCAAGACTGGGTCAACACTCAAAAATCAATAAATGCAATCCACCATATCCATAGGAAAAAGAAGAAAGATCATGTGTTCGTGCCGATTGACCTAGAAAAGCATTTGATACGATCTATCAGGAAAATCTATTATAATTTTTTTTCAGTGATAAAAGCTCTCAGAAAACTAAGGACAGAGGGAAACTTTCTTAAAGGAAAAAGAGCATTTACAAAAAACAACACATAATAAATGTCATCGTTCATGGCAGAGATTGAATA
This sequence comes from Mustela nigripes, assembly GCF_022355385.1. NCBI lineage: Eukaryota > Metazoa > Chordata > Mammalia > Carnivora > Mustelidae > Mustela > Mustela nigripes. The sequence goes on along the minus strand of NC_081561.1, from coordinate 145,472,361 downwards.
ATCTGTTCTGATTAAGATCACGACTGGCATGTTTGGTCAGATTTGACCTGGCTTATTTGACATAGTCTTGAAAGTTCTGTCCAGTGCAAATCCCTTGAAAAATAAATCAGAAACATACAGATTTTTAAAAATTTAAATTGTACTTATTTGTAGATGATAAGATTGTTGATGTAGAAAATCACAGGGAATATATCCAAAAAACCTGGAGAAATAGTAAGTGAGCTCAGCAAGTTCACAAGAAAAAAAAAAAAAACCCCACAAAATCAATCACATTTCTATAGTAACAACAAACCACTTAGACACTAAAATTAATGCAACAAAATTTACAGTTACTGTGAAGAAATTGAAATACATAGGTATAAATTTGACTCCATGTAATAAATATGTCTCTTCTCCCTAAACTGACCTACACGTTTTATGCAGTTCTTATCAGTATCCCAAACAAGTTCTGTTGTAAACATAGACATGCTAATTCTAACGTTTTTATGGAAAGGCAAAGGCAAATTTTACAAGAAAAAAAGGAAAGTGGAGAGAATCGATCTACTGGATTTCAAGAGTTATGATACAGCCCCCGGGGTCAAGACAACGTGGTGTTTCAGGGAGATAGACACAGAGCTAATGAAAAAGAATAAAGAGCCCAGAAACAGACCCACACGAATATGACCAGCTGATTTTTTTTCCCATGTGAGCCAAAGCAACAGAGGAAGGGTGGTTTTGTCACCAACTGGTGCTGACCCAGGCCTCTGAAAGCAAAAGATAATCATTTCCACTTAAACTTCACATCTTACACAAAATGTAATTCAAATAAATCAAAGTGGATCATGAACTTAAATATAAGATGGAAAACTACAAAACTTGTTCAAATGTGAAAACAGCTTCAAGACCCGAGGCCGGGCGAGGAGTCATTAGCCTTGACGTCAAAAGCACGGGCCATAAAAGAAAGACATGATAAGTTGCCCCTGTCCTAAATTAAATCTGTTGATCTGCAAAAGACCTTCTTAAGAGGATTAAAAGACACATTACTGACTAGCAAAAAAAAAAAAAAAAATTGCAAACCACATATCTGACAGACGACTACCATTTGAATATATGAAGAACTCTCAAAACTCAACAGTAAACACATACTCTAGTGGGAACATGGGCCAAAAACATGAAGAAACATCCAACAGAAGAAGAAATGCAAATGACAAACAAACACATTAAAAGAGGCATACTATCATTAGTCATTAGGGAAAAGCAAATTAAAACTAAAATGAGATGGGGCGCCTCAGTGGCTCAGTAGGTTAAGCCTCTGCCTTTGGCTCAGGTCATAATCCCGGAGTCCTGGGATTGAGTCCCACATCAGTCTCCCAGCTCCATGGGGAGTCTGCTTCTCCCTCTGACCTCCCCTCTCATGCTGTCTCCCTCTGTCGCTCTCTTTCTATCAAATAAATAAATAAAATCTTTAAAAAAAAAAAAACTAAACTAAAATGAGAGATCACTATACACTTATCAGGACAGTTAAAATATAAAACCCAGTAAAAATACCAGTGGTTCACAGAAGATTCATTTATGCCAGCCCAAACTAGAAATGGCCTGGAAGTCCTTCAACAGGGGCATGGGGAAGCTTACCGTGATCCATCCACACAGTGGGATGTTACTCATCAATAAAAAGGAATGCTCTATCCGTCCAGGCAATGCCTTCAATGAACCTCCAAGAACCATGCTGAGTGAAATGAAGACAGTCAGAGAAGATTATATAGTGTAGGATTCCATTCAGAGAACATTTGTGAAATGACAAAAGTATCCAGAACAAGTTAGTGACTGCAGAGGTTAGGGGCGCGGGAAGAAGGAGCGGTAAATGTGGCTGTAGCGGGTAGCAGGAGAGAGCCTTGCAGTGACGGGACAGTTCTGAGGCTTGACTGGTGATTGCGCAGATCTGCACATGATGAAAACGCACAGAAGTCCATACACAGTGCAAACACACGTGCGCACACACGTAGGCTTACACCTTGGTTGTGAAATTGTGCCATGATTATACAAGATGGTGCCACTGGGAGAAAGGGGGTGAACGGTAAGCAGGACGCCCCTGTACCATTTCTCAGAAGTGCATGTGAATCTACAATCCTCTCCAAAGAGGAAGTTTCAAAAATAGATTCACCGGCCCTTTCATGGCTATTCAGATGTAGCAGGTCTAGAGTGGGGTCCTGTTACGTGTATGTTCCATAAACTCCCTGGACGATCCTGACGGTCAGAGCTAACTCTGGAGCAGTGCTCGGTGCTCTAGAGTTCCTCACTTTGGGATTTCTGTCAGGGCTGCCAGATTCGACTAAGACACCAGTCTGCGGGTTATGACAGAAGGATTTTTCACGGGGTCATTTAAATCCCATAAACATGTGTGTCAACGTCATCCCAATTAAAGAAAGTGCTAGCACAGAGTCTCCTCTAACAGCCCAGATCCAGCAAAGGAGTAAAGCAGTTCTCTTACTTAACTGGAAGTGTTTTCCCCATTAACACTTGAGAAATAACACCATTTTGCAGATGCATTGTTATGGTCTATTGCGGTATATGGTAAAAAGTTTCAACAAACTTCCTGGAGTTCTATTCATGGCTGAAAGTTACCAATCACCCCTTGGAGATCTATATGCTGGAGTTTAGGAGAAAAGTTTTAAAACACAGACTAGCCATTAAAGTTTTTAAGAACCATCTTCCACTCGTCCAAGATACGTAATATAAAGGAATATTCCTGACAATATTCAGGAAGTTCACCCAGTACATTCATTCAGATCAGGTTAACTTGGTTGCTAATGAGGGCCAGGAGCAGAGCCCCTGGGGTTCTGAAAGAGCTCTTCCCAGGGAAGCAGCAGGGCCTGGAGTCCTGACCCAGCCCACGGACTCAGGCTTTGGGATGAGGTTTAACCATTTGCTTGCTTTCTCTTCTGCCACTGGATTGTGAGCCCCTTGAAGGCAGGGCTGGTGGTGTTCATCTCTCCATCCCAACTCCCAACACAGACCGTAGCACAGGGGTAATTCTCCTTTACGATCAGTGCTATCTGCTCGAATGATAAAAACAGTCATACTCACATGCTTAAATATTGCTTCTTATTTCATTTTTCACATGTGAGTGTAAAGCAAGATTAAAAACCATTCAACAAATATGATCTCAAGAATTAACCTGGAATTACACCAATATGAATTCTGAGACAAAAATCACAATAGACTTGACATCCTCATTTGTATACAGAGAAAAGTCTAAATAAAACTTAGAGTCGCTCTCCACTTTTGCATTTTAATGAGTACACCTACATTCTTAAAAGGTGGCAAGAAGGTGAAATTAAAGTCTATTTATAACTAAGAGGTATGTTTCTAATTCTGAGACACGGGTTTTTCAGGAAGTAACATAGAAAAACACTTTCTCTAAATACCTCTTTTAAACTGATATTTTCACCCAATTTCTTCGACCAAAAATTTATTCCAGGGAAAAACCAATTTTTAGCATCCAGTTTTCCAATATTTTTTTAAATTAATAAAAATTCCAAAGAAAGATCATTAAAAAGGTTTCCTCGGTACCGCAAATACAAAGTTGGATGTGTTCTTGTAAACTTTTTCCTCTTTCTTTCTATTTTTGTTCACCACAATGAGATCAGGCCCACGTTGTCACTTTTAAATAGTCCCCTGGTGATGCGTGCTGATGAGATGTTTGTTACTACTTCTTGGCAAAATTAAGCTAACTATTTAAAAATTAGATCTCAATTTTGGTTCTTACCGGGGAGCAATAATTAAAACGAGCAGTTTGTTGGCGATTGTTTTCTGGCTCCCAGGGACACATCAAACTATCCCAAATAGCGCTCTAATCCTTGTCCTCCTTAACATAAAAATCCCGCAGCCAGAGAAGGGTTACTGACCCAGAACGAAGAAATTAATAAGCTTTGATAATTGCATTTGGGCCATTTTATTTTGAACCATGACATCAAGAGCTGGGTCCACATCCGTGCACGGATTGCTGAAGCTAGCCGCTGAGACCGCCAGGCGCCCCCGCCACCTGTGCCTGAGCTCGGATGCCTCCATCCCAGCCCCAGAGACTTGATGGGCACGAGCTCACCAGTCATTCCTCCCCACCCTGCGCCCCAGCCCGACAAAAACGCTCGGCATTCATTTTTGCAGATGATTGGGAGATTTCATGCAGATGAACAAAAAGGAAAGGAATTTCTGATGTGTTGGCATCCCAGGTCTTTCTGACAAACCGCTCAGGAAGAAGCTGGCTCCAGGACCCTGAGGCCCAGGCGGTCCACGTGTGGTCAGGAACCAGAAGGTGCGTGGTGGAAACCACCGAGGCCTGGGCCAGGGACGGACATCATGTGGCTTGCACAATGATTTAAGGCCTGCATTCCACACGCCAGATGAAGTCACCAGGACACTTGGTATCAGAAACAGCCGGAGGTCAGAGAAAAGGACCCTTGGCAAGGGTGAGCAGTGTCCGAGGGAAAGCAGCTAGGAAAGGAGTGTGGTTCATTATCTGTGCGCTGGCCTTCTAGATCTGGGAATAGAGCCGCTTCAAATCCTGTGTTCGCTCAGGGTTGGTGTCTGAGGGGTCTTCCCGGCTGGAGCAGCAGGTCCCCTTTCCAAACCCCCATCTAAGAAAGACAAAGAACCAAGAAAAGGAGCCTAATACACATGCCTTTTACAGATCTGTTTATGTTCAAGTAACTTTGCAGCCGTCACGGCAGCATTTTTAGAAAAAGGAAATTAGGAGAAGCTATTCTTCTCACAGGCTTTCACTCACAGAAAGATTCTCTATACTTCTCAAAAGGTGGATACTTACTTAACTCAGGTTTTATATATTGGAAATAGAATGCCTGATTATGAAGAAAGGGAATGACATGTGATAGTTCATGCACACGAAGATGCAAACAACAAGGAGCAAATGAATTTTGCGTGGGACTTTACTTTTACCCTGAAACCCTCCCGTGCCCATGGATTAGTGATGGGGAAGCCTTCCTGCATACGTACCCACGTTAGTAAATTACCCCGATGCAACCCTTTTATCTCATCTACGTCCGTATTCCTACTGTGCAATTGACACGGTGCTGTCCGTTTTACCTTCTGTTCCCTCCAGGACGAGATGCAGCCTTGGATCAGGGATCGCGTTTTGTTGTTCCCGGGTCTGCAGATTCCTTCCCCATACAACATTTCCTCACCCTTCTTTTTTTTTTTTTTTTTTTTAAAGATTTTATTTATTTATTTGACAGAGAGAGATGACAAGCAGGCAGAGAGGCAGGCAGGCAGAGAGAGAGGAGGAAGCGGGCTCCCTGCTGAGCAGAGAGCCCGATTTGGGGCTCGATCCCAGACCCTGGGATCATGACCTGAGCCGAAGACAGTGTCTTAACCCACTGAGCCACCCAAGCTTCCCTCCTCACCCTTCTTTTATGACCTTGACATTTTTCAAGAGTTCAGTACCCATCTCCCATTTAAACAGAACATTCTTTAGGTAGTGCTTGATGTCTCCTCATGTTGGACTCAGGGTATGCAGTATGGGCTGGAACACACCACGGAGGGGATGTTGTGTCCTTCTCTGGGGGGCACGTCCAGAAGCATACAGTGTCCATCCGTCCCTCATCAGTGATGTCCGTTGTAAGCACTTAGTCCAAGTACTGCCCAATTTCTCCATTGCATCATTATTATTTTTTTAATGAATAAGGAAAGTGATGGGCAGATATCTGGGTGCTTATTATCAAAATTTCCCCCTAAGTTTCCCATCCACTGACAATTCTTGCCTGGTCCCATTTTTACTTTGATGTTTGCAAAATACTGACTTTCCAGCTCCAGCACTTTCTCACATCTCCTAGTTGGCGTGTGGCATTCTGCTGTAAGGAAGAGTCGGCCCTTCTTCCCTATTTATTTGTCTCTCTGTTTATTACTGGTATGCACTGGGCTCTGAAATAGATTTCTCACGTGTGTATGTATCAACTCAAGGACAACAAGGAAACACAACAGAAACATGTATCATGTTGGCAGCATCTTAAAAAATTTAGTAAGAGCCCGTTGAGTCTTACAGATGGCATTCTACCAATTTTGAGAATATATGTTGGCATAAGTAAAAAACAAATAAACTTAGGTTATTATCAACCTAGACAATTTCTAGGCTGCCCCCAATACATGGGACTGTGGTAGAATCTAATAGCCATTAGTCCATCTCCTACAGTGGCCCATGGAGGATGCTTCTGAGGAAGACATTAAAATCCCCATAATTATTATTTAGCATTTATTTGGCACCATAAACATATACAGAGGAGTGTGATAGATAAAACTGTGCTTTGCTAATGACACTCTGCCCGGAGGAGCTCAGAGTCCTGAAGGAATATGCCTAATTGGGCAGTGTTGTGCTGTGGGAAGAAATCTCTTCTTGACAGGGTATGCTGCTCTCATGAAATATTTAGGAGACTTTAGATGAATTTAGCTTTTATAAATTATAAGTCAGCTTAATTGTTGAAATAACATAAATTAAAAAAAAAAAAAAGAAAGATTTATCAACACAGTCTAGTGAGAAGTTCACCTGTGTAATGAAGTAAGCCTCAGCGGTATGGACGGCCCCGTTGAACCCCTGGTCTGGCTCCCAGACCCCGAGGGCAGGACTGAGGGAGACTTCCCATTGAGGTATCTAGCTGCATGGCCGGCCAGACCTCCGTGTGGCCTTCCACCACTGCTGATGGACGGAGGGGAGCAGTGAGCTGGAAATCAAGAAATCAAACACAGCAACGACCAAGTTAACAGGCAAGTGTGCGGGCCTCATGGACCCCCTCCCTGCCACATTCCCAAGAGCTCTTTGCCATTCTTTGTGTCAAAACTTGCTTTCTGTGAATTTCTCAAGTCAGCCGCCCCCATTTAATATGAAGAGTGCACATACTTCAGCAAGCTTCAGGCATCTCATCCCACACTTCATTCCAGGACTTTGCAGTCAAGTGCCACACATTCTGGTAATGCTGGGCTGTAATCTTACTGGCTTTGAAATAAGGTGCAGAAAGTCACCAGTTAATATCCCTCTCAGTATTATCCATTTTTCTTGAGCAACAAGAGAAAAGCTATTGTATAGACTTTCTGTTTGTCTCATTAATTTAAATATTTAAGATAAGGGTGCACCTACAAGGCTGGAAATCCTGGAGATATTTGAGCATATCGGATTTGGGGTATCCTCCAAGACCTCCGTCCTGCCTTATAGGGCCACTTTCTCTTAAATACCCAAACACTGCCCGCCTTGAGGAGTTTTTCATTGTTCATGACCCTCTTCCTCAGACCTGATACTCTCCTTCTGAACTCGAATTTCCGAATTCCTGCTGAAGTCAAAGCCGAGAGATGTGGCTCCTTCCCCATTCCACAAATGAAAGCCCAAGTCTTTCTGCTAAAGAAGGGCTCTACCATAGGCGGTCATCCTTTAAACTGCAAAACACCAGCAGACCTCACAAAACCACACTATTTCTTCGATGTGAACAGCTGTTTCAGTCGCCCCCCTGCCTTCAGGGTGACTTTTTAAAAGAAAGGAAGGTGGTAAACAACCACAACAGAACCGAAGCATGTTATCGTCCTGTACGGTAAACACATAGGGATTCTGGCTTTCTTTTCCCTTGATTTCTAATTTCTGTCTTATTTGAACTTTATTCTCACATATGAGGAATCTACAAGATGTGTTTGAGCAGGTGATGTAGAGAAGTTCAGAGAGTTATCGTTGGTGTTAAACAAGCTAAAAAACAAACCCACACAAAAAAACCTTTGTGTGGATTTAGTTTGTTAGATTTCATTATACACCATAGCATTGCATTGGCCTTCCAGATCTCCTTCTTAAAAAAAAAAAAAAAAAAAAAAAAATTGAAACCCCTACCTTCATTTTGTCTTTCTCCAAGAAGAATGTTTCTATTGTAAAATGGATCAGCTTCCTACACTTGTTTCTTCAGTGTATCTATTGCCTTTAACATCTTCTCCTTTCTCATCAAGCAGCATCATTAAGTGCTTAGCAGATGCTACTAGAAAAATGTCCGTATTTAAAACTACAATGTGTACACGGATGTGTAAAAAGTATCATCATTTGCAATTATAGAACAAAATACAGAGAGAAATAGTATAAATGAAAGCTATTTTTATCCCCCGCACACATTTCTACCTCTTAGGAGATATTATTAGAGAACAACTTTTCTGGGATTCTAGAGTGTAAACCTCTGAAAATAATTTTTAAAATATATATGATGTGCATTTAAAATATAAAATATAATTATATAGAATATAGGCAGTTCCTAGACTTTAAGTAATAAAATAGCATAAAAATATGAGTATTAAGACAAAAATACATGCTTCAATGCAGGTTCCAGACCAGTATTCAAAATTATGACTATTTTATATTGAGATGATTATGATATTCTAAAAACACTGTATTAAATTGTTCAATAAGACTGACATTTCTTGCAGACTAGATACCTGGATGACCTTGATCTTCTTTATTGAAACAATTAAAATACTGGAAGATAGATGACACGTAGATAGTACCATTGAGCCTCGCTCTCAAGTTGGCACAGAAGAAGGAACCCACAGAGTCTAAATAAAAATGGAAGCAGAAACCTAGGAAATAAGCAGGAAGTGTAAGAAGCAAGGTTGATTTTGCCTTGGGATTTTATTGGAAACTGGAGGCCTTGAGCTTCTGCTTTGCTATGACACAGAAACACGCGGGCCTGCTCCATGTGAAGAATCTCAGAAGACACCGTCCCTCATAAAGCTGAGATACCGAAGGAGTAAAGACACTGTCCAGAGAGGAAATGAACTGATCTCAATTTTGAAACTCTCTGGGGTGGGGGGAACCTCTCTGAAGAATGTATGCCTTCACACAATACAGCCCCAGGTCGCAGCATTCGTGTGGAAGGACAGAAAGAAGATAGGAAGGAAACTGGAAGCGGACCCAGGTTGGTGAGGTTCTAGGCCACCGGCAGAAGCAGATTCAAATCCTAGCTGAGTGCCACCAGGTAGGAAATATCCCGACATTTAAGTGCAGGGAAAATAACTAGCTGACATTTTGAAATGCATAAAACTCAGAAGGAAACAATGTCCCATGTATGAGAACGGCAGCCAAAGAAAATCCAAAAGCACTCAAAATGGGAATTATCGGAATCAAAATTATATTTTACATGCTTCAAGAAATAAGAGTTTGACAATATGAAAGGGTTGCAAGAGTTTATTTAAAACCACGGATATCTGAAAAAGAATGACATCACAATTTCACTGTCTACAAATGAAATTTAAATTAAATTAGTGGATTAAACAGCAGATTGGAGAAAGTTGAAAAAAAAAAAGAATTAGCAAACTGTCAGAACTGAAGAGACCATCCTGAAAGAAGCAACAAAGGAAAAAAAAAAGATAAGAAACATAGAAGGGTTAAGCACTGAGAAGAAAGTGAAAAGTTTTAACTCTGTCTCACTACAGACCCAGAAGGAGAAAATAAAGGGTAAGAATTAATATTCAAAAGACAGTGACAATGGCTGTGAGCACTCTCCAATTGTAACTTAGCAATTCTGACATCGGGAAACCGAGGGAGTTCCGATCCATAGAAATGGCAATCAAACTCGTCATGAATTTGCTGAAGAGTCAAAAGCAAAGAGGGAAAGACAGATCACCACAGACACATAGCAAGCAGACTGATGAGTGATTTCTCAACAGTAAGAACAGAAGCCATGAGGCTTTGTAATTAATATCTTCCAAGTGCTGATAGAAAATAATTGTCAATCTCAATGCCCATATCTTTCAGGAATGAAAGCACCATACAGATAACATTCAACAAGTCAGAACTGAGTTAGTCACCAGCAGACGCACACAGGAGAAGCAGAAGGAAAGAGACTTCAGCAGGAGTGTGTGAGATGCGGTCACATGACCAGAACCTCAGACCCCCATGGGACCGCTAATCTCGGAGAGCTGAGAAGCTTGACTCACGGTCTCTGGCACCTGGATGCCTTACTGTGTATTAGCAAGAGGACAAAAAGGAGCTTCTTAAACCTCATTATAACATCTACATGGCCCAGACCTGACCCATTTTTCATATTACTATTTCTCCCAGGATATTTACCTCCTCTACATCACCACATAATTTAGTTATTATTATGCTTATTGGTTATTTTCCATTGTCACTGCTACTTTTGCTAAAATTTAAGCTCTGGGATGTTTGTTGGCTTCGTTTGCTGGCTAACGCTAACATGTGTGAATATGTGTGGACGGAATGAAAAGTTACAAGTACTTTCTTTAAAATAGACCAAAATAAGTAAACACAGTAAAACAGACACAGAAATTAAAGACCCAATATAAGAAACCAAATGGTCCATATTTTTAGAAAACACAATTATCTACAGAAGTCTCAAAAGATCTACAGGCAAATTATTATAATTAATAAGAATATTCGCTACAAAGTGTACAAAATCAATACACAAAGGAATAATAGTATCTACTCTAGAGCAACACAAAGTTATTTAAATAATTAAGAAGATACCATTTTAAATACAAAGAGAAAACATGTAAGACCTGAGAATGAACTTAAACGTTTTAAGAATTCTATGGAAATACTGTCTCATGAAAGATGTATAAGGCATTTAAAAACAGCTATCAAAGAATATCTAAATAAAAGAAGAGAGATGCCAAATTTTTAATTAAAAAATATAATGTTCAACATATATCAGTGCTACACAAATGGATCTATGAGTTCATTGCAAGTCCAATACATTTCCCAACAGAAGTTTTCACAGATTTCACAAACTATTTCTAAAATTTAATAGGAAGAACAACTGGCAAGGATCGCGAATGCCCCTTTGAAGAACAAGGTAGAAATAACTGGCTTACTAGACATCAAGGCTTGTTATAAAGTAGAATGAATTAAGTAACAAATACTTAATAAAATAATAACAAACAATCAAGATGTGTTGTAATGTAGGAGTAATCAAACAGTGCGGCGTGGAGCCAAGGTCAACATGAAGAGCCCAGAAATAGACCCACAACCATGGGAAGGGTCTAAGACTGCGGGCAAGGCAGGTGAGTGAGCAAAGAAGAAAAATCTACACTAATGGTTATTCATACTTTAAAAAATGAAGTTTGTACTGAACTTTTTAGAGGAAAAAAAACCCTGAAAGAATTATCTGATCCCTAGGTAAGACAAGAATTTTTTAAAAAAGATATTATTTATTTATTTGGGAGAGAGAAAGAAAGCCCAGAGGGAGAGTGAGAAGGAAAAGCAGACTCCCCAACTGAGCAGAGAGCCTAATGTGGGGCTCGATCCCAGAACCCTGAGATCATGACCTGAGCTGAAGGCGGATGCTTAACTGACTGAGCCACACATGCATCCTAGTAGGAAAAGATTCCTTAAACAAGATCCCCAAAAAGAAAAAAAAAAGATAGACATGTTTGACCACATTAAAAGGAAAAAGCTTGTATTCATTGAAAGATACTATATAAAGTGGACTGGTAAGCCACAAACGGAGAGGGTGTTTCCAGCCCTTACAATGGATAAGGGATTAGCATCTAGAGCATTTTTAATGAGCTAATCAATCCAATGGAAAAATCAGCCAAAAAAAAAAAAAATACATGAGTAGGTATTTATAAAAATTAAAGCATGAATGGCCCACAAATGCATGAAATGAGATTCAACCACAATATTAATCAGGAAATTTAAAACTAAATCTGCAATTTAAGTGTATTTCACTACCACCAATTTGGCAAAAATTGAAGTCTAATGACATCAAGTGCAGGAGAATATGCATAAAAAGGAGAATACACACGTGCTGGCAGGAGTGTTAAGTTGGTACAAACACTTCGGACTATGGGCTGGCCTTGTAAAGCTGGACAAAGAAGTGCCTTATGATCAAAGTGACCCCCCCAAGAAAATACTGCTCATGTGCACGTGTGTACCTCATATACACATGCTCCCAGCAGCACTGTTCATAGTAACGGGAGGAAGTAAAGAATTGTGATGCCTGCCAACAGTAGTAGCATTGACAAGTCCTTTGCAAAATACCTTTCCAATGCAATACTCTAAAGCAGTAAAATAATTTAAGTAATAAATTAACTAGAACTACTGCATCACTATAGATAAATCTCTAGAGAATAATGTTGAGAAAAGGAAATAAGCCAGACAAGAATAAATGTGGTACGAGTCCATCTCCATGTACTTCAAAGCTGGCATATTCAAACACTTACTTGTTCAGGGAAGGATACATAGATGGGAAAACTATAAAGAAAAAAAGGAAGAAGAAACATAAAACTCAGAAAAAACAGATAACCTTTAGGCAGGGTTCAGAATCAAGGAGGAGCATAAAAGAAATAGGTACTAACCATCTGTTTTTTAAAGCTGGACCCTTAGTATAAGAATGTTTTTTAAACACTGCACAATTCTGTTTATGCCTTTTTTGTCTCAAAATACATATGTTTTTAAAAGTCAATGGTATCAAATTACTAATGCTGTTATATGCTTTTAGAGTACAAAGTGGCATAAACTAAGCTTATATACTCATGGGTTTCTACCAGACTCCGTGCCTTTCCTTAGAAATCCAAAATAGTACACTTATCTCCGCACAGGTTCACAAATTAAACACAAAGGGAGATGTCCATTCAGATGTCTTCCTTCGGGGTTTTGTTTTGTTTGGAGCATTTACTAAAATAAAGTTTCATGTGACATGAGAATAGTTCGTGGATTCTAATCTGTATAATAAACAAAAATAGAAAAACAAATAAAACCCAAAAAGCGAAAGCAAAAGAAACCCAACCCTGTGAGAAGCAGACTAGTCAACAAATCGGCTGAGCAGTGGTCGACAGAATATGGGAGCCTTCCGACCTCAGTGACAAAAAACCAGTGCTGTTGGGTGAATCTGGCCCAAGTACACTGGATGGGAACGAAAATCTCACTTCTGCAAATTCAAACACTGATTCTCAATTGTGCACAGAAAAAGGTCAAAAGATAAAAACATGAACATACAACATAGTAGCATATTAAAAATTCATAGAATGAAAATCTATCCTAGTATAGACCCTATGCAAGAATGCTGTTGCTGTAAGTTATACATGCTTTTTCTAGAAACTAAAATTTAAATTATAGGACACAACCATTAACAAGTCTGCAGGTTTTTTTAAGCCAATGACCAAGATTCTTCTTCACCATTAATTTACAAGATATGTAAGGAAATTTAGCACTCAGAAGTGGTCTCTAAAACAACACCAGAATTGTACAAGTCACATAAAATGCACTAATATTAATTCTATGAAATATTTTACTTGCAAATCAATTTGCCCATGTTCTCCTAGAGCAAGTGGCATAATGCAGTTGCAAATTGTATTACAAGTAGATTTGCTCCAAATAATCACTCTCAGCACCATGCCTCCAACTAAATAATCCTGTGATGTTTGCATTCATTCGATTATTTGGAAAATAATAATTATAACAATTATAATATTTCCTGAGGGACCAATAATCTAGCAAATTAAATCCAGTGAAATATAAATATGTCACCATTATCTTTTAATATTGGTGAACTGGATCTGAGAAAACAGAAGCCATTATTCAATAAATAAATAATCAAGTGCAGCCTTGTTGTTAGCACTCAACAATAACCACATAGTTGTGTCCGGGGCACATCTTTTTGTTTAACAAGGCTCCTTCTAGTTCTAAAACCAAGAATGAATGAGGAAATTTGTATTAAATATGATCAGAAGCCCTGAATAAAACAATCTCATTTCCAGCCTCCACATAAGCAATACAGTGCTGTCTACATACGCTTTTAGGTTCACTACATTGCGTTGTCATTTCTCAGACTAAAATGAAAGTAGAGGGAGGGAGGGTGGTTTTTAAAACCGGGCAAACAAAACTCTCACCCCAGGAGTCAGTGATATGGATGTGTCCTTTTCCAGTATGTCCAGTTACATCAGAAAATAGGTAATGTGGCCACAAACCAAACAGACTTTCCAAATCTCTGGAATGTACCCAATCTAGATGATTTTTAGGCGATTTCATAGGACCAAGGGACTTCACTCCACATTGCCTGGTGGTCAAAATAATGGATATTGTGATGGTCAGTCACGCCAGGACCATGGTCTATCCCAGGGCAGGAAATGAGCAGACACACGAGAAAGGGGGTGTTCTGCTACAATGGCAGACAGCCAGTGGGGTCATGAACCAGGAATGGTTCTCGGGGTGCAGGCGAAACTCTTGCTTTTGGTATTGCAACCACAGGTTGGCAACAAGAAGAGTCCTGGCCTCTCACTGGAAAGGAGGGAAAGCACCCTTAGTGGGGTCAGAACCCAGGGCAGCCAGTGTCTGGGGCACAGATGTCTTGAAAGCTCTCGTTTGGAAGCATCAGCAAAGTTCAGCAGCCAAATCCAACATGCCCACCCTGCCAAGTGACCAGCACAAGCAGCAAAAATAATAGCTTGACCCCTAGACAAGATGGCTGGAGGTTGGGCAAGGCAGAGTGCAGAGAACTGAGTGGGAGTACGACTCTTTCCCTGAGAAGCTCAGACATGTTCTAGAGGCACATGCTGGCAGAGTGCTTTAAAGCTAGCCTCTGAAAAAGAAACCAGAGGGACTTCATGCATTAGTAAGCTGGACCCAAAAGAAGAAAATGTAAGCTCTACTTCCTACTTAGAGTAATTAGGTGGGTTGGGGCTACGTGGGGGACAATATTGTTTATTCTACAGGCTCAGGCAAAGACATCTAAGATGATGTTTAAGGCAATGGTGTCTACCATATTTTCAAAGAATGGTTCTCACTTCTAACCTTCACCCCATCCCTTCTTTTATGCGATGACACGCTTTCATAACTTTCAAGAAAGGAGGAAGTGACTGTTTCTATTTTGTTCCAGACAAAGTTTCGATTAGGCCTGGGTCAGTAAGCTACCTGGTAGTCTCTCACGGAGACTTAAAGATGTTTGAAGCATTCTGAGTAGAAACTAAAACTTTGTCATTGAATACCGAGAGTACTGACCAGTGTTCACCTTTGAATTCTCTATTAGGTGTCCTTATATGTTAATTATGTTAATTCCTTGAATGTTTCACAGAGAGCAAAATTTTACATAAATTCAAATGAATTCTTATCCATCGGCCTAAGGCCAAACTTAAGATGGAAATCTTATGAAAACTGAGGTATCAGCTAATGAAAAGAATAAAATTTGCTGGGTGGTTATTGTTGAACTTTTCTTGGCAAGGGAAGTGAGGGAGAGAGATGCCTTTGAATAAAGCACGCAGGTATGACCATTTGAGAATGACTTCATTTACTTAACACAAGTCCTTGGAAATTCATCAAAGTTGTTACATCTTTCAATAGATTAATTTGCATGTGCTAATAGTCTATTTCTTTTTATTGCTCAGTAGTATTCCAAGTTGTGGATCTAACGAAGTTTGCTTTAACATTTACCCATTGAAAAACACGTCAGTTGTTTCCAGTTTAAGGCTGTCATGAATAAAGCTATGATGGAGATTTACATACAGGTTTTAGCTTGAACATAGGTCTTCATTTCACCGGGGAAAATCCCTGGGTCATATGACACTTACATGTTGACTTATCTAAGAAACTGCCAAACCCGTTTCCAAATTGGTTGTGACATGTTCCATATACTCCCACTAGGAACGCAAGACTGAATCCAATTTCTCCAGGTCCTTGCAAGCACTGGGTATTGTCACTCTGCTTTATTTTAGTCATTTTGACAGGCATGTCTTATATTTCATTTTGGTTTCAATTTACATTTCCTTAATGGCTAGATGCTGCTCATCTTTTCCCGTGATTAGTTGCCATCTTGTAGTTCCTCTTTGGTGCTATGTCGATTTGCGTCCTCACTTGTTCTAATTGGATTGCTTTGTTTGTTTTTTGCTTTGCTGTTGAGTATTAAGAGTTCTTTATATATTCTAGTTACTAGTTCTTCATTGGATTCTTGGAATGCAAACATTTTTTCCACATTCGTAATCTTCCTTTTCTTCCTTTTGACAGGATCTTTTGAAGATCAAAAGTTCTTTATTAGGGATGGAGTACAATTCACCAGTTTTCCCTTTTATGGATCTTGCTTCTGGTGTTAAGTCTAAAAACATTTTCCCTTGCTTTACATCCAGAAGATTTTCTTCTATGTTTATTTCTAAATGCTTTATTGTTTTTTGTTTTATTTTGAAGTCCATGATCTATTTTTTAAAAGATTTATTTATTTATTTATTTATTTATTTATTTATTTATTTGGCAGAGAGAGATCACAAGTAGGCAGAGAGGCAGGCAGAGACAGGAGGAAGCAAGCTCCCTGCCGGGCAGAGAACTTGATGTGGGGCTCAATCCCAGGACCCTGGGATCATATCCTGAGCCGAAGGCAGAGGCTTTAACCCACTGAGCCACCCATGGGCACCCCCCATGATCTATTTTGAATTAGTGTTTGCATAAGGCATGAGGTGTAGATCAGTCGCTTTTTTTTTTTTTTTTTTTTTGTTCTATGAAGTCCAATTATTCCAGTACCATTTATTAAAAGGATTCCTTCCTCCACTGAATTGCTTTTGCACTATTATCAAAAATCAGTTAGATAGGGGCACCTGGGTGGCTCAGTCAGTTGCCTGCCTTTGACTCAGGTAATGATCCCAGAGTCCTGGGATTTAGCCCCTTGTCGGGCTCCCAGCTCATCTGGGAGTCTGCTTCTCCCTCTGCCTCTCCCCTGGCTTGTGTTCTCAATCTCTCTCACTCTTTCTCTGTCAAATAGGAAGATAGATAGATAGATAGATAGATAGATAGATAGATAAAATTTAAAAATTCTTTTAAAAAACCATTTGGACATATTGTATGGATCTATTTCTGGGTTTTCTATTCAGTTCCATTGTAATATATGTCTATCCCTCTCTGAGATCATACAATCTTATTGATGCAGGCGTAAAATAAATCTTGAGGTTAGGTAGACTGATTCTTAACACTTTATCCTTCTTTTCCAAAGTTTTTTTAGTTTATTCTAGGTATTTCGCCTTCCACATAAATCTTAAAAAGATCTTGCCTATCCCTACAAAATATCTTATCAAGATTTTGATAGGAATTGTATATAACCTGTTTACCAGTGTTCAGAGAATTGACATCTTTCCTCTGTTGAGTTTTCTAATCCATGAATGTTATAAGTCTATTTATTTAGAATTTTGAATTCTCCCATCAGTGTTTTACAACTTTCAGCATACAAATGCTATACATGTCTTATTAGACATATACGAAAATATTTCATATTTGTGAGGGAATACAAGTGCTACTGTATTTTAAATTTCTGTATTCAAACTTCCTTTGCTAATACATAGAAATACAGTTGATTCTTATATGTTTATCTTGGATCCTGTAAAATGGGTTAAATTCTTTACTAGTTCTAGGAGGGTTTTTGTTTGTTTGTTTGTTTGGTTTTGGGGTTTTTTTTGTAGATTCTTTGGAATTATCTATGTAAACAATCACGTCACCTGGAAACAAGCACAGTTTTATTTCTTCCCTTCCAGTCTTGGTGTCCTTCATTTCCTTTCCTGCAACACTACACTAGCAAGACCCTCTAATACTCTATCAGATAAGAGAACCGGAGCCTTTTCATGATCTTAGGGGGAAAGCATTTACCTTCCCATTACTAGGGACAATACTAGCTGTAGGTATTTTGAAGATTTCTTTTATCAAAATGGAAAACTTCCCTCTCTTGACAGTTTTCAATTTAAAATTTAAAATTTCCCTCTATTGGCAGTTTTCAATTTAATTTTTTATGAATGGGTGTTGAATTTTGTCAAATGCTATTTTTACATCAATTGGTATAATCATGAGATTTTTCTTCTTTACCCTCTTAATACTATGGCTCACATTGATTGATTTTTAAATATTGAACCAATCTTATATCCCTGGAGTAAATTTCACTTTCTTTTGGTAATTAATTCTTCTTATTGCTAAAGTATACTTGCTAATAATTTGTTAAGAAATGCTAACTCTGGGGCACCTGGGTGGTTCAGTGGGTTAAGCTTTGAACTCTTGGTTTCGGCTCAGGTCATGATCTTGGGTTATGAGATTGAGCCCCCCATGTGGCTCCAAGACCAACACAGAGTCCGTTGAGGATTCTCTCTCCCCACCCTTCTTCCTCCCCCTGCCCGCCCCCCTCCCCCTCCATTCCTGCTCCAGCCTCTTGCCTGTCTTTTTGCCCAGGTTCTGACACTGTGTTCTCTTAATTAATTAATTAATTAATTAAAAGAAATGCTCCACCTGTATTTATGTGTGTTATTGCTCTGTGGTTTCTTTTTTTAAAAACTGATTTTATCTGTTTTTGGTATTAGGATAATATTCTAAATTCATAAAAATAGTGGAGAAGTGCTGCTCTCTCTCCTTCAGTTTTCTAGAAGAGATTGTATGTAATTCTTTAATTCTTCTTTAACATTTGACAGAATTCTCAAATGAATCCAGCTGAGTATACAGATCTCTTTTGGGGGGATATTTCCAATTATGCAGTTAATTTCCTTAATAATTATAAGGCTACTCAGGTTATCTATTTCATATTGGGTGCATTATGGCAGTTTGTGTTTAAGAAACTGGTTTATCTCATCTAAGTTGTCAAACTTACATGTAGAGATGGTTGGATTTCAATATTATCAGTTTGACATCTGTAGCGTTGATAGTGATTTCCACGGTTTTATTTCTGATATAGGTAAGTTGTGTCTTCTCTTTTTTTCCTTTGTAAGACTTAATAGAGGTTTGTCAATTGTATAGATATTTATAAAGAATAGCTTTCTGTTTTATTGATTTTCTGTTTTCAATTTCATTGATTTTCACTCTTACCATTACACGTCTTTCCTTCTGATTACATTGGATTTATTTTTTTCCCTTATTTTCAGTTCTCTAGGTGGAATCATATATTATTGAATTGAAATTTTACTTTTTTCCTAATGTAAGCATTTATTGCTATGAACCTTCTTCTCAGCTCTGCCTTGGCTCTGTCTCAGAAATTTTGATATGTCGGATTTCATTTCATTCAGTTCAATGTATTTTTCCCCTTGATATTTCCTTTTTTGATCAGTGAATTATTTAGAAATATGTTACTCAGGTTCCAAGTGTTTGGGGAATTATTGTTATTTTCCTGCTTGGCTTACGGGTTTGATTCCATTGTGGTCCTTCCAGTTCGGTTCTGACATGTAAAGAGTCTGGAAGTCATCACTCCCATCCTTACAATAAAAGAATTAAAAAAAAAAAAAACTGAACTGAAACTCAGTGGCTTTTCTTGGACACACCAGAGAGACACCTGCCTTTCATTCAAGGCAATCTGCCACCTCAAAACCTGAAGAGGCAGGTAAATCCGGAGATTTACAGACAAGGTCTAATATGAAGCAGAACCTGCTGGAGCCATGAACTAGTACAAACTTTGCAAAAATAATTTGGATAAATTTCTGAAGCCTGAATGTGGAAGAGTGGGAGAATGAGAAGCTCTTAAGGGTGTTATCTTGGGGACAGGACCCATGCTCATGGGTTTCATCTTCAGAACCCCACCAGGTCCTTGAGGTGAGGAATTGAGCAGGTCCCTCCAGGCTGTGGCAAGGGAACGAAAAGCGCAAGCCTAACTGAAGACACCCAGCACATTCTCCTCACAAATGACTGACCTTTGGGCGTAGAAGTCTTTCTTGGTACCTCACTGGGGAAGGGTATTTCCCAATTCTAGCCCCCTGTAGTCTTCCTGTACCACCTGAAGGGGCAGTTAAGGGAGGAGAAACTTGTGAGGGTCACAACCTAGGGGCAGACCTCCCTACAATATTTACTTTTAGTTGTCAGATCTTAGAATACTTCCACCACTCACCTCACCTCACCCCCACATTGCAGGGCTCCAGCGCAGTAATGGTGGATTACAGCTGAGAGGACTGCCAATCCTTAGGTAGGAAAGAGTCCTTGGGAAGCCCCCAAGCCACAGGGGAGGCAAAAACAAGGGCATGATAACAGCTTGAAGCATCGTAAGATATCCTTCAGTCACGTTACCTCTGAGCTAATGGAACACTCCCCATCAGCCCCCACGTTCCCTGGCTAGCTCTTCCTGATCACTCAAGAGTAATTTGAATCACATCCTGAAGAAACACATGTGAACATATGGCTTCCCAAGTTGTAACACAAAACGTCATCAATCTCTGATCTCTGAGGCAGGGTGAGGATCCTCCTCGTGGTCTCTCTTGGCGTCTAGTACCTGCCCCTGATGTGCGTTGTAATGCCCTGGATTTCCTCCTCACATGACATGCTTTGTCTCTAACCATGAGCTAATTAATACCAGGGACTCACATGGCTCTCCTGTGTGTGTTAGTTCCTGGCACTTCCTAAGGCCTCAGCAAATATCCTTAGTTCAAAGGGGACTGAGCTGATCTGCACGCAGAAGAAGGGAGGAGATATGCTGACAGAAAATAGCCACTAAGTCCTGACTCTCACATTACACATTACTGGACCCAGAACAGGCCTGTCCCAGGTAGCTACTCCTTGGGACACATCGTTATCCTCGCAAGGGGTAATACCCCTCATTCTCCCCTCTCAGACTATCTCTAGTTGGGTTTTAGAAACACTTCTCTTTGCTAATGTGTGGAATGGACCAGGATGTTCTTTCCTCCAGCTGTGCTATCTGCTTAGAAGGAGCATGGCCTCCAGTAACTCTGGAAACCACTAGGAAAGGGGCTTCAAGTTCCAAGTCTATTAGGAAAATCTCAGGGAAGGTGCTGATTAGGGTCAGTTTAGGTCACGTAACAGTTTCTGAGCTAATTACTGTGATAAAAGATGGGACAGGAGGGGAGGGATTGAGACTAGGACAGAAGCACAAAGATGGGACAGTTCTCACACGGGGAGGGGGAAGAGAGGCCTAAGAGGTGGGGGGTGCCAGAGACATCAACTAGTTCCTCTTCCTGCGATTGGTCTCACCCCTTACACCCTGTTGGCCTTCTTAATGACTTACAGCTTTTGTGTGGTTGGAATAAAGACAGAAGCTTGATAACATACAGTAATTGCGACAATGCAAATGCTTAAAGTCTTCTTAGTCATTCCTTAAGCAATCCAGTCCAAAGTGCCCCTCACACAGGAGTCACCTCTAGCTTCTCTCTAACGTGCACCAAGTTTCTCTCTGTGTAATTTCAGTGATCAGAAACTCATGGCTTTGCAAACAAGCAGAAAACAAGACCATTCCATTATCGGACAACTACAGTCATGAAGGATATTCTACTTCTGACAAATCTAAATTTTCTCTCTCATTATCACTGTCTACTGCTCTTTGTTTTACTTTCTGCAGTATTATGGGATAAATCTGTTTCATCTTCCACATGATGGCATTTGACTATTCGAAGTGAGACCCCCTATGCCCTCATCATCCTCCGCTGTTGAGGTGAAATATCCCCATGCCTTATTAGTAGAGAATTATATAAAAAACCCATGATTAGAAAACAGCTTGATAGGCTTGACACCACCACACATATTTTAAAAATGCATTTGTTCCTATAAGGTTATTCATGAGTCACTTTGAAAGTCATGCTAGGTGCTGACTTATAATTTTTTTGCAGGATGATTTTATTTGAATTGAAAAAGCCTATCCTTGGACCAATGAGTACCCCAAGCTCCTCCTGTCACGTGCCTAGAAGGACAGATGTATATCTCATATTGTATTGGGTAATTTGGAGCTTAAGTTATTTCCAGAACTATCCTTTAACAATCTTAAATGCCTAGTCTATGTATAGTAAGTGTATTACAGTTTAATTTTGTTTGAGTAAAAGATTGGCCATTGTTCGTATCCTCAGTGCTTGTATTGGTTCACTCATCAAATCAACCCTGAAAAAGTAATTACCCTTCCTTAGGCCAAGAAAACTTGATAAATGGTAAAAGCCTTCCAGTGGAAGTCTTCCCATCACCTTGTGGCAGTAATAAATCAGCTGGGAAATCCCATCTAGAAGTCACTTCATTACTGAGTGTGTACTGAGAAAATGACTTTCTATATTAGCATTGCTTATTTAGGAGGTAATGGATATTAGAGTAATAAGAAAAACATGACCTTAGAATACTGTTGCCTCCTTTGACATATAACTGGCATTTAAAAAATAATAATTTTGAAACATACATTTGGATCATTTTTTTTTACTTTGGTATGGATGCTAATAAAAATATTTTTTCTATCATCTATGATTACAAAGCTGAAGCATGACGTCTTACATGGGGTCTAGAACTATGGGATGTCTTCCCTGCATGGGAGGCTCCTATAGTATTTTTCCTCTGCACTATCCTGCTCGTAAGTCCTGTGTCCCAGAACACCTACTCCCTGACCTCCTCTCTGCCTCTCGTGCTCCTGCAAACATCTCAACTTGGTTTAACCCAAATGCCTGGCTGGTCATTTACAAAGAAAACTCAGAATCATTACTGTGGTCTCAGTGACGTGCTCTAACTTTACCTCTGCCTCTGAGACAACTCTCTCAACAGAGCATTATTGAGAGGAAGTGTTCGTCTCCACTGCATCATCTCAGGGAGCAAGTGATAACAATGCAACTTAGCCCTAGAGTAGCCCTTCTTCATCACTTGGTTAAGGTGGTATCTGCAGATTCTCCCCTCTCCTGTTTTCCCCCTGCATTCTCTTTTCTTTAGAGATAAGCCACTAGGTCCAACTCACATACAAGGGAAGAGGAATTAAGCCCCACACCCTAGGAGGGAGAGTATTTACACAACATTTTCCATAATCTTTTGTAAGGAGTATTTGTCCCTTCTTATTTATTTTTTCTTACTCTTTTATAATATCAGCATGTCCTCATGGATATTTATTTTATTATTTGAGCATAATCCAATACTTTTTAAAATTCTTCTATTTTGGATTATACTGGCTTTAACCATTGGAAGTTCTTTTAAGTTGTTTTTGCCTATTTTAGTTGGAATATCTGTCTTTTCTTATAAAACTTTTGTCAGACCTATGTATTATATGTTTCTGTTGCTTATGTTTTTTACACTGTTAATTATATATTTAATCAACAAAAGTTATTAATTTTAATTGACCAAATGTATATACCTAAGATTTTTTTTTTTTGAAGTCAACAAACTGGGAGTCAAAAAAAAAAAAAAAAACAACTTTATCTAGTCTACTAAAGAATATCTATAAAGAAAACCATATTGTTTCTTACTTAATGGTTAAATATTGAAAACCTTCTGTCTGCATCAGGTACATGAAAAAGATGTCCACCATCAACCCTTATATCTGATATTGTACTGTATTCTGGCCAGGAGAAAAAGAAATAAAGGTCTATAGTGGAAAAGAAATTGAAAAATTGTCATTATGCACAGATGACATGTTTATGCATGTAGAACGAATCTTCAATTTAATGAAAATAACCAGTGTATGCAACAATGCTGTTGAATAGAAGGTTCACATATAAATGTCAACTTTATTTCTACGTAGTAGAGATAAACATGTGGGCGATAAAATTTTAGACACTGTTTACAAGAGAATAAACAATTAAATAATGAAGATACAAACTGTCTACACTGAACATGTAAAAATACAATGGAGAAATGAAAGACCACCTGCATAAGTGGAGAGACTGGCTGCGTTCATGTGTTGGATAAGTCAATATTGTTCAAAATTTAATTCTCCCAATATTGATGCAAAGATTAGGTGCAATCCCAGAAGGTTTATTTTGGAGCAAGCTAATTTAAAAATGTATATGTAAATAGGAGGAAATTAGAATAGCCAAGCTGATGCTGATAAAGAAAAAGCTGGAGAACGTATCACATTAGTATCAATACATGTGATGCCAGGCGAGGGTAGATTCTTAGATCGTTGTAATAGATCATAATAGACCAGAGCGTCCAAAAGAGTCCCGAACCCACACAGCCACTCCATTTATGACAAAGACCCCACTGCAGTTCATTAGGGAAGGGACGAGTTTTTCGACAAAATAGTAATCCATTTATTAGATATGAAAAATACTTACTCTCCATACCTTACACCATACATGAAAATTAATTTTGAGAAAAATCCTGGTCTAAATAGAAGAGCTAAAAGAAATGTTTCCAAAGGAAGAGAAAAGCTGGTATCATCGTGATTTGAGGAAAGGAACATCCGATGATTTATGCATCTTTCCTTTTACCTTTGTTCTTACTCTGTTTTGTTAACTTTTGAATGCTTACAAGTCAACTTACAGTACAGTGCCTGTGCAAGTGATTTCTTGCCTGAAGAATGCTCCCCTCAGTTGGAAACACAATCCTACATGTGTGTGCATTGCTGAGTCAGTCTGCTTTGAGAGCTTTATTACAAAAGGCGCTAGTTAGGTGATGGCATCACTGGTCCTTGTTTGAGCTGAGTGGCTCTTTATTCTTCTGGGTAGTTAAATTTTTTTTATTGGATCAAACAAGCAAATCAGTATCTCAACTGCATTAACATCATTGATCTGTTTTTATGAAACAGTGTTTTGGGGTCATGTCATTGGCATGAATTAGTGAATCTTAAAAGAAATATTGGAATACTATTTTTGCACTCAATATGCAGATAATTTTGAGGCTGTGGTTCAATAAATTCCAAAAGCCTTCTTGAAGAGGGTCTAAAACTTAAATTTCTTTACCATCTTAGCATCAGGACAAAAGCTGAGTCTATTTCAAGCAGCTGTTTCTTTGTTCTTTGTATGCGAGAACACCCGGTCAAATCTTCTATCCTCTGCTAATTACTGCAAAAGAACTTAATACATGCGTTCACTGGTTTTGCTTTCTTCCCTACTCGTGCTTTTCCTTTATCCTAGTCTATGTTTATTTTTAAAACCTTGCTATGATTCATGTAATAATGTGAATCACTTCAAACCATTTTTTAATAGCCTAGAATTAAATAAGCGTGTATCCTGTTGAGAACTCATAAGCCCTTTTGTCTTCTCATTTCCACCTTCACGTGGTTAGTTATTATTATCAGGCCTTCCTAAGGAGAGGGACCAGTTTCCCTGATGTGGGCAATCCAGTTTCTTACATCCAGATGGTACACATCTAAAAACACGGCCTTTCAAACACTCCTCACATGCAGCGGAGAGAAAGGAAAAGGAAATTGATTGAGAGGCACAATTTCAATCCAGAGAGCTCGAAGTTTTGGTGTCCTTGAGTGCTGCACAGCCTACAACTCTCCGAGGGCCCCAGAAGTCTGGCCTGGTGCCACCAAGAACCATCCGTTATCCGAGGGGAAATGAAGTGTGTCTGACAAAATTTCCCATTCTAGTTCATTTGCTCATGGTGTTACCGTGACGGGGAACCAGGCCTTGAGCCAAGATTAGGCTCCCCAGATTCTAGCCACATCTCTTGATGGAGTTCAAGGATTCATGTTTTCCATCCGCAGGCGTCCTCTTGGTTTCACATGCGATCATTCAGAGTGTCATCAGCAAATGATGGTTAATATTGTAAAGAAAACTCTTTTGGATCAGCAGCTATCACAAGGCCAGCTGAAGCACGAGCCCAAGGGCTTTCTAATTTCAACGTAGCCCGCCCAGCTTTTATGCTCTATTTCCCTGAGGTTTCAAAACCATAAAGGTGGCCAACAGTGGCAGATGGGACCTGACATTTGAAATAGGGGAGTTCTCCTCCAGAAGAAGAAGAAATCAATGGAAGAAACCAGGCACGCTCCCAAGAGAGCAGAAGTTTGGGCCAGTGGAAATGAGAGCGTGATGGGTAGGAGTTAGAACAGTTGATACTGTAAACACCCAGATTAGACATCTCTGCCAGATGCTGTCCTAACATAACTCTTAAATAAAACCCTGAATGAAGTGGAGACATGGGTCCTGGTTGAAAGAGTATTTGTCGGGGTCCATTTGCTGGCAGTCACCTCTGTGATTGCATTATAGACAGGGTGGGGCTGTGGTCATAAAGAAGAGACCCAGGAGCTCAAAGGAGGAGGCAGCCCTAGGATCGCAGAGTTGGAATTGTTTGTCTTCCTCAAGGAGAAGGCAGCTCTTCTTAAGGCCATGTGTGAAATTATCACCGAGGCAGGAAAAAGGTGTCTTGACCTTATTTATTCAAAGCTACAATCCCGCATCGTTGTGTGTGCAGTCGGGCCTCTGAGAATCGGAAACATAGAGTCTGGGAGAGCTGGGCTGGGTTAGAGTAGGAGATAATGATTGTGTCCAGGCTAAGAGCTTGCAAGGGGACTATGTGCATGGACTGGAGAGGTGTGAATTTGGTGAACTTGGACTCAACCTTGTGATGAATTCAGATGATTTCTGTAAACATGTGGGGGCCCAGGACCCGACAACACAAAGTGACACATGACATGCAGCGGAGTTGACGGGCTACAATGGAGCTGCTCTTCCCCGGCTCCTCTTTAGCCAGCTCAGCAGAAACCGCTCAGGCCCCTGGGAAGACACCTGACTGATATCTGGGGTGGACATGAATGCTCGTGGCTCTGTTGTCTTCTCTCCAGGTGAGTTGTTTGCTCCAAAGGGCTCATTGTGTTTGCTCCCAAACCAGACTCCACTGACTGAGCTTGCCGTTACAGTCACTTGAATTAGTTATTACAAAACTTAACAATATATGAATGCAAAAAGAAAGATGTTTCTATGAACATCGAGTTGAATCCTCGGAAAACTACTACAAAGCAGTCTTGCTAAAAATAATTGTTCTGAAATAAAGAGTAGGACAGCTAAATAGGAAATACCAGGGTGGGGGGCAGGGTTAAAATGTCGAAGGCTTCTGGGCTCAGATTAGATAGCAAATGTCTTGAATTTTTAACTTCTCTGTAAGGATACTTGAAGTAGACATTCTGGGGCACCTGGATGGCTCAGTCATGATCCCAGGTTAAGTATCTGCCTTTGGCTCAGGTCATGATCCCAGGACCCCAGGACTGAGAGCCCAGATTGCGCGCTCTGCTCGCTGGGGGTCTGTTACCTCCTCTGCCCTCCCAACTGCTCCTTCACTCTCTTCTCCTTCTGTCAAGTAAATAAAATCTTACAAAAAAAAAAAAAAAAAAAAAAAAAAAGCAGCAGCAGAAGAAAGGGAAGTGGTTAACAACACACTACGATTGTTGTTTATTGTTTATGCAAAACAAAGAGAGGGAGGTGCTGCACATGGGGCCGCCCCAGGATAGATGGAGGCTGGGTGCCCACCTCTCCCTGGATCTGGTCTCTCCAGCAGCGACAGGACCACAGGCTTTCTGGCCTGAGCACCCAGACAGGTAGTCCCAGAAGCAAATTTTTTCCGTAAATTGTTACAAAACAAAACTCTATATGTGGACATCACCATAATGCATATGAGGAAATCAACAGAATTCCTTTAAAAATCTAGAATCTATGTTCTTGGAAATTAGTGCAACCCTGCAAAGCAAGCATTCCCAGGCTTAGGAATACATATTAAATTTAAAGAGTGTCACATCCTATGAAGAGGAATACTATTTTCATATGAAGCTTCAGATAAGCCAGTTATTAAGAAGAAAGACAAATTTTTCTTTCTTGTAATTGAAGCTGGAGTAATAAGATGCATAAATAAGCATTCTGAATTATATACAAATAATAATGCCACTTTGAGTTTCTTATACAAGTCCTACAAATTTCAGAAAATGTCAGTGAGATTATTAAAATGGCATTTCATAAACTTATACTTAAGATTAAATTCGGATTTGCACAAAACTGATTTGTATTAGAGTTAAATCTTTTTAGAAAAACTGTTCAATGAGAATCATCAATTTTAACTATGCTAAAATTTACATTTTGGAATGATGGATCAGAAATGTTCCCCAGTGTTGCCACAGCTCATGAAATCCTCTTCAAAGTTACTCTAACAGTTGCAACCACAGAAAGATTCCTCTCAAATTTAAAAAGCATGAAAAATTATTTACAATCTACCATTCGCCATGAGCAACTGATGTCACTTTCAATTACATCAGCTGTAAGTGAAGTTACAGTGACCTAATAAATGAATTTCCATTAAAGTTGAGCTAGAAGAGTCATGTGATCGATCAATATGCCACATTAATAAAGTGTTATTTACCATATTATATAAAATTATGACACTCAAAGTGTTTTTTTTTTTAATTTGTAGGACCTTACTGTTACCCACGTATCACTGTTACCCTGTTATCTTTATAAGTAATAAGACATCTTCTACAGAAGAATCTGTATCTTACTCTTTTTAACGGCATTTTCCCTGGCTTTTTGAACAAAGGACTTGGTCTTCATGTCTCATTGGGTTTCATAATTTATATACCTGGACCTACTCACGGAAATTTGCTTTTTAGAATTTCTTAATACCGGTGGAACTCTTCTGACTACAATTTGTCCAAATCAATCCATC
Organism: Mustela nigripes; assembly: GCF_022355385.1. NCBI lineage: Eukaryota > Metazoa > Chordata > Mammalia > Carnivora > Mustelidae > Mustela > Mustela nigripes. The sequence goes on along the minus strand of NC_081561.1, from coordinate 145,444,118 downwards.
AATAAAGTAACTCATTAGTCATGTATTACCAGGTTTATTAGAAAGGAATGTCAGTGTTTCAAGATCTCTCTTCAGAAACTGAGCACTGTTTTTTAAGTAATGGGCTTCTTTCCTAAGTTCCTCATTTCGTGAAGACCATGAACTTTCTCTGGAGATTATATGCCTTCAACCATCCTCGACAATTACTTCACGAAAAGCGTGCCCTGGATCAGGGGAGGATAACGAATAGAAAGACCCTGGGGAAGAAATGGTTGTAAAAATTTTGTCCTGAAAGAATGCCTCAGATTCCCATGGGAAAAAGAGAATTAGTCAAGGTTACTTGTTGACTCCACAAGAACTTTCTCGAGTGTGGAGTCTTTTGTCTGCATCTTAACTGCTTTGTGTGGCACAGAGAGAAAAGTGTTAATCTGATAGGGGATCTAAAAATGCTAAACTCTGTTGGCTCCCCCAAAGACTATGAAAAATGATTATTGACAGGGCGAAGAACGAATTTCATTTGGAAAACCCAGAAATACACACAGTCAGTGCCTCTCTTACTTGGGCTCTCAGGTTCCAGGCAGCCAGGGTCCGCGGCTCGCTTCGGGATACCTGGGACCCCCACTCACCGCCCAGCTCAGGAGGGGCTGTGCCTCTCCCTGCACTGTCACTGAAGGTGCTAATGACTGTAGGCTGTTGGGACAAAGTCCCCAGGGGATCAATGTTGGCTTCTTCCCACACCCATTCATGTCCAGTGGTCAAAGGTTGTCATTCTCCAACTTCATTGTATTAAGAGGCAGAGTTCAGATTTTCCAGTTCTGCCAAAATCATTACAAAGACATAATTGATGCTTAAGAAATAAAATAAAATTAAAATAATGTAAAATAAAATATATATATTTTTAAATCCCTGGTTTACCTGTGGGACCTAATTACTTTTCCAACAGCAGATCAACTCTATTCTTCATCTAGATTTTCACTCTTTCTTTTTTCTTTCGGCCTACCTTTTCTTTAGTTATTTTTCCTCTTAAGGAAATAAAACCTTTTGCAAAAGTCTATGGAGAGATTTTTCCCTACAAACTCGTAAGTACAAGAGCTATTGGTTGACACCCTCACATCAAGTCTTTAGCAGGCGTACCTTCTCACTAGATCTGCTGTAGAGTCTTCTCACTCTAGCACATTCAAAGCAACTTCCAGATTTCCTATTCTTTTGTCATTAAATATTGTTATTTTAGAGTTTATGACAACACCTACCCTGTTCTGAGTATTAGAAAGAGAATCCCATTCCCTGCGAATGCACAAAACATCCATTATCTGAGTTCTTGTGCTTTGTGAGTTTATATCTGAAAGCATCTTTAGAAACAAAGTCCAATGACATGGCCCTTGGGCAACTTCTGTCTCCCCATCTCAGCCTTGCCGGACACATTTTTGTGATAAAGGAAAAGGAATTCTTCAGAAGAGTGGTTTCAGACTTTTACCAGAAAAGAAAGAAATGTGATATTTACTGTTATATAATAATTTAATTTTATACTATCATCAAATGAGTGTTTTTAGCTCCACAGTAAGATGAGCGAATTGAGGCAAGGAGAAAATTGTATAATTTTCTCCAAATCACAGAGTAAACAGGAGAGAGAGAATTTAAAATGTCCAGGCTCCCCTGCATCACTACACCTGCTCCACCTGGGTACTAATAAGCATGTTATATAAGGATGTTGCCTGATTAACAGGGGCGACTATCTTCACCTGGGAAATGATAATAATAGATTATTATAAACAGAAGCTGTTTGTATTTATATCATGGAAAGGGGTTAATTAACAAGCAGAAGTGGGAATATGGCTTCCAAGTCCTTCAGGGCTTTTGCATCCTATATGGCACTTTCTATAGTAAGAAAGTAAAACTTTCTCTTTATGTAGAGAGAAAGTGAAATATCTGACACAAGAACATAAGATGACACATAAAATACTGGAAGGGAACAATGTCTGGTTGAAACTTCTGGCATTTCTCAAACTTTAGAATCATGTAGGCAGTTTTTTGATCATTCACATTTTCTATTCTCACTTCTGAAGTCAGTGTGCATCTTTTAAAAGCCCTGGAAAACTGTTTCAACAGAGGTGGTCCCTGGAACACACTTTGAGAGATAACCAACCTGGAAATTAAGTCAGAGAGGTGGGCTAGAACAAAAGTGAGGATGAAGATACGGCTGCATGGAGCTCCCAGTGTGCAGACACCGGTACAGAGACCTTGGCTCCAGGCTCCCTGTGGGCCACAGGCAATAGGGATTGCATGATCACAATCTTCTTTTGAATAATATATAAGCTATGAATAACAAATAGGCCCCTTGTTAAGGTTTTGAATTTCTCTTCCTAACGGGATGAGATAATCCTTGTGTAACTAATACCATAGATGTCTGATTATTTACCTTTGTGAATATCTCCCCATTAAAACCCCTTCTTACTCAAAGTCAGGAGAAAACAAATAATCCCAGTTTTATCTGCTGTTTGTCTCTTCCCAACTGCAGTGCTGTCATTTATTGAACACTATTCTGTGGTGGCTGTAGTCTGAGCATTTGAAGTACTTTCTCTTATTGAACCTTCTCGATCACCCATTCAGTTTGTAACTATTAGTAGTAACAGTTTGTAACTATTAGTATTCCTAATTTGTGGATGAAAAAAACTGAAGTGCAATGAAGTTAAATAAATCACCCAAGATTACAATGAAGTTTTTACAAAAATCGTGCCTATAAAGCTCAATAGGAATGCCAACTACCTCCATCCGCCATTTTGTCCCAGATTACTCGGGTGTCTCCCTCCTGAGAGCATACAGAGATAGCTCTCTCTGACACCCCAGAAGAGGCTGATCTCGACTGCCTCATCAGGTGCTCACTACACTCAGTCTCTATGCTCTGTAATTCTACTGGAGGAAACATGACACACAGAGTATCCTTGAAGTAGGAATTTACTTCCAGAAGAAACTTCTTCACTTGTTCCAGAATTTTATATTGTGCAGTTCAATGTTGGTTCTAAAGTATGCTTTTCAGCACTAAGTTGATTCGATCTGCCCACAGTCATATGACACAGCCTCCCAGTGGGTCACTTTTACTCCCCCTTCACATAGACTTCTCATCACATGGTGGCCAGAGATACTCTTTAATATGAGTGGAATAGTATTTCTTTCATGCTATAAATCCTCCAGTGGCTTCTACCACCATCAAACAACAGATCCAAGTCCTTCCCATGACCTGTAAGACCCCCCACGTGCCCACCATGACCCTCCTTCTTTCTCCAGATCCATGGAGTCCCATTTGTCATGTTTATGGAACAGGCCAGGTACCTTCCTTTCCAGGACATGGACACTCACTGTCCCCTCAATGAAAGTCTTCTCCCTCACACACTTGCATGACATGTGCCTTCAGCTCGTCTGGGGCTCTGCTCAACAGCAGTTCCTCAAAGAGGCATTTTCATAGCATCTCCCACTAGCTCTGTATCTCCCAAACCGTCTTTTCATTTCTTCCTACCACATACCACTGTCTGAGATTATATTAAATGGATTTTATCATTTACTCTCTGTCTCCCCAACTAGAATATAAGCTCTGTCCAATTCTGAGTATGTTTAAAAGCTCCCAAGATGTTTCAAATGTACAATCAAGTTTGAGAAAGTAGGGAATTCAATCTTGCTTTGAAGAGCTATTCTCACCACGACTTGTTCACAGGCAAGAAAAACTAGAGGTCCCTGGCAGCAGGCAGACCTCTTAGTTTAAAAGCTGTTAACATGGAGATTCTGGGTGATTGGGTCACCTAGAACAGGACCCACATCAACAGAGATCCAGGAAATAAGGCCCAGGCTGCCAAGAGGTGGGGCTGACATGAAGGGGACCAAGGGTGCAAAATGGGCCAATTAGAGCGGATGGAAGGGACGTTTTCATCTGACTGGAAACGTGGGTGCATGCAGGCAAAGTGTCTCTGGAAATGAAACTAGCTTCTGCCCTCACTCTCTGGTAAAGCAAGACTTGTAAGGAACCAGCTCTCTAAAGAATTCAAAAATCAGCCATTGTTGGTTCTTCTTGGAAGCTCAGATACCAGAGCCCCAATCCCAGGCATTCTGATTCACTGAGTCAGGGATGGGACCAGGGCTCTGTAGCCTGGATGAACCACAAGCATGTGCTTTCTGGAACACTCTGGGAGGAGCCTCCCCTATTCCCTGACAACTCACAGGTGGGCTGAGCAGCCAGCAAAGGCATCTGTGACTACATCCGGCTGAGTAGCATTTCCTAAGTTGGTCTGGTCATGTGGTTCTGAGGGTGACCTCCAGTCCATAGTTGGAAATGTCTCCAGAGACATCGAACCTCAGCCATGACTCATCTTTCTTCTCTGATTCTATGCCATTCCATGTCCATTGCCCCAGTACCATGTTTGGCATGAAGCAAGTGGAATCAGCTCTTTTCCAAGAAGTAAGAGGAAGGAAGACCATCCCTGCTGAGATAGCTCCGCTTTGATGACTAGCCTTCCTCCATCCTAGTAAAATAAAAGAGCATGAACTGCACTGTGTTCCTCACGCGAACCACCCCTGGGCCTTGTGTTTACCAGCTAACCCTTCAAATACTCGAATGCAAGCAATATCTTGCATCATGGGGTCAGGTAGAGTGAGAGAACACCATGCTGATATCTGGCAGGCCAGTACTCAGAGAACAGGGTTACACAATAGGGTTCCAACGTAATGCTATACTCACATGAGAAGTACACTTTCTATTAAACAGTAAAAAGCACTATGAGCTCATTCCTACATAGGACATCAATACCTCGAAGCAGGACCTGTTCTGTTAAGCTAGAAAATGTGCCAGTTTCGAGGTTTGCAGGAACTATGCCCTGGATTCTCAACCATCCAATCTGGGGGAAAAGCCTGGTCCAGATAGTGCTTATGTGGACTCTCCCACTGCTGCGGGATCTCTGCCTATGCCTGGGCACCAGCGGATCCCTCCAGCCCACCCCTCCAGTGTTTTTTCCACACCTTCCTTAGTGTGAAGTAGGCAGGGTTTGCCTCAGACCTGGGTACATTCCCTCCACCCTCCTCCGACTCACACCCCCCCCACGAGAACCTCCCTCCCCTCACCAAGTCCTCCAAGGGCAGCAGAGCTGACAGCAGCACTGAAGCCAGCCTGGGCATGTGGCGGCAGCACGGAGGGGGGAAGCTCTCTTATCTTTTTGGCTCCACCCAGAGCCACTCCGTGTGACCCCAGCTCAGGAATCAGTATTTCAGAAGTGGAGGGGGAGGGAGGGCTACTTTGTTTCATTTAAAAAAGCAGGTTTTTCTCTGAAAAGTGAAGTCAGCCTGACTGTGTGTTGACAGGAGGAGGCAAGCTGATCCCTTCACCTCTGAGGGGCTCACCTCAGCTCCCGTGCCATTCCCTGAGTCCTGCCGAGGCATCTGACTCCCACATCTTTAAAAGGATCAGTCTTTTCCTGGACACAAGACGTAAACCCCCTGGAGTCCTTTATACCTCCGCTTTCCTATTATGTCCTTGTTATCTGGGGATTGCAGAGTCTTCGGATTGTCATTACTAAGTTCAGCTTGGGAATTCACCTGATTTTCATCTTAAATTCCTCAAACAGCTTTATCGGTACAGAGACATTGTATAACACTGATATGAAAGATGTCAAGATCACTTGCTGATCAAGGAGATGATTTGCCAAAAGTGGATTTCTGAAAAATAGTTCTGTCTGTTCATGGTTTAAGAAAACCCCTTGGCTTTTCTTTGTGAGCAAAAGCTACCAACCCTCATCAAAAGGCAATTCATTTTCAGGGTGGGATCATTTCTGAACCATAACACCAGTAGTTTTCTTCCTGAAAATGGTGTCTCTGCAAAGCCTGTGTCCTGTCCTGCACAAAGTGGCCTCAAGGGAGATAGACCAGAAGGCCGTGCAGTCTCCCTACAGACCCATGAGGAGCCACAGCCAAGGCTGACCTACTTCTCAGAAGAACAATGTATTGGAATCATAGCCACACAGGTAAAAAGCATATTTCAGTTTGAAAGTCCATTGCAACTAAGAACTGGCTCTCTGAAAACACCTTTATTAAAATCAATAAAGAGATCATAAATAGTCACATAGGCAAAGCCTCTGTCTAGGGCCTAGCACACAGTAAATGTTTAGATAAGGTGCATGTCCCTTCCTTTTTATTATAATTTTAATTAAATATAATTTGCATCAATCCTGTTTGACATATCTATTTGATATATTCCTACCAGAGAGGAATTTAGCTTCCAGTCTTGCGGTTTCAATATCCAATTTTGAGGAAAGCAAGAATATACACAAATTCGCTAGCTACTGTGATTGTCATTATCATCATCACGTGCATGTTAATAATGGACTCTGAAACACTTCTGGAAAGAAAATGGAACTTCTCCCCCAGAACTTTTTGTCCTTTTCATGAAGCCTCGGGTAGAGTTTTTAATCAATACCAAAAATGAAATCTCAGCTTTCTGCAAGCCTTGATATTTTGGGGGCCTTTGACAAATTCACCAGATTCCTAGTGATTGTTCTTCCCCTCAACATTATTCAGAATTGCCAATTAGTTTCCTCTGAAATCCAGCTGTCTAATAGAAACTTGTGAATATCTTAGTTTCCCTGATGATGCCTATGGATTTCTCTGCATCACACAAGGAGATTAAATAAGGCCTCCAGAGAATTCATGCTACCTCTAGCTTTTGGGTCAACCAAAAAGATGTCCTCCTGGGAACCCATTAAAAGACCCACGGTGTTCAAGTCCAGAGCTCAGCTACCTGATAACAGATGGCAGCTCCTTCCTGGCCCACCTAGGGCTCTCCTTATAATCTGAATTCTACTCAGAGTGTCAGGGCTTGTCCTAAAATCTCGTCTTATGACTCCCCTGCCACTTGCAGAAGGGGCTATGTTTGCCTTCAGCATCGCTTCCGACCAGTTTAAAGGCTGACATCATGACTCTTCCTTTTGTCTCTTCAAGTAACAATTTTCAAAACCACTTATTTCATTTTGCATTTGACATGAAAGGAAAAGCAAGTGCTATTTAAAAAAAAAAAAAAAAACAAAACCTGTCGAACAGGTAGTAAAATCTGTGACTCATTAAATCCATACACGGCTTCCCAAGGCTTTCTCACGTCTGGACAGTTACTGGCAGTAAAACAGCTCGACTGTCTTTAGCCGCCGTTGAGTGTTGTCTAATGGTGTGAGACACTCCTCCATCTTCCTGATTACATTATGCAGAAAGATTGCTCCAAAAGCGTCCTCTATCGGTGGACACCTGGAGACCTCCAAAATGGTGGCACCTTTGATCATGTGAGAAGAGCCTGACTCTTGTGCGTGACCCGCTGAACAGTCCGGATAATTACAAAGTGCTCATCACAAGCAGGCGGGGACTGAAGATTTCTTCCCTCGGGCCACTGTGCTTTGAAATGCCAGCTCTGCTTTTCTCACCTTGTACTTAATCTCTTCGGACAATTTTCATGACTTGTAGGATGTCACCACAGCCAGCTTCACACCACAGTGAGTCTTCTCTCTTGTTTTTGCCACTGTTTCAGAGCAGGCCGTGACAAGCCAGCACCTACAATTGCAAAGACTAGACACGCATGAAGTTTGACAAGTCTGGCCTTTGAGGACAATTCTTGTTGGTTCCTGGGTGCCACCAGAGCACCAGCCCAAGATCGTTGTCCCCAGCTCCCCTAAAAGATTGGGAGTCCCTTTTGTAGCTTGAATTTAGACCCCTTTAGGTGGCCAAGAAACCTGCTCTCATTCTCATCTGAGACTGTCCTTCCTTCCTAATCCCTCTTATTCATAGCATTTTAGAAGCATCGCGTGGTACCTAGGACATGCTCGGTAGTTATTTGCCGAATGAACGAAGGCCTATAGGTCCATCAAAAAGCAGGAGGGAGCTTGGTCACATAACTTAAGGAAGTCAAACTTCTCCTTTTGTGCAAGGCACAAACAGAGACATGTACAACCATCATTTTAAGTGACCTAAGATGTCAAAGATGGGACCGGTCCCAGGGAGCTGGGAACTCTGGAAAGGTTTCATAAAAAGGAACAGAGTCTGGCAGAGGTTGAGCGTGTTTGGATGGTGCAGAGGAGAGAAGGATTCGGAGAGAACGATCTGATTTAAGAACCATAGAGAGGCAAATCATAGTTTGAAGAGTAGTCTTATAGGTTACCAGGGGCCTGACTTTGGAAATGAGCCCCCTTCTCCTCATCTTCTTCATCTCCTACGTTAAAACAGTAACACGCACACTGTCAGTAGCTGTGAGTAGTGAGATAATGCTGAACTGACACAGTGCTTGATAAAAATAATACACAGCAACTACTACTGTTATCACGGTGATTGTTTTTATTAGCAGCAACAGTGTTACAAAGACAATGAACAAAACCAGCCTGATGGATTAAATGTTGCAAATGAACCACAAGGGAAATGAAATCTGTGAACTCACATGAATGCAAAGGTACTTGGATGTAATTTCAATGCAGAAAGTTGGTTCTGTAAACAAGGACTTATTATATAGTCCCAAAAAGAAAGTAAATACTGATTTGCCTTGTTGCTGTTGCTTTTTTTATTTTTATTTATTTATTTATTTATTTATTTATTAATATTTTATTTATTTGTCAGAGAGAGAGAGGGAGAGCCAGCGAGCACAGGCAGACAGAATGGCAGGCAGAGACAGAGGGAGAAGCAGGCTCCCTGCCGAGCAAGGAGCCCGATGTGGGACTCGATCTCCAGACACCGGGATCATGACCTGAGCCGAAGGCAGCTGCTTAACCATCTGAGCCACCCAGGCATCCCTGCTGTTGCTTTTTTAAAGAAGTAAACTTGATGGCATTGAATAAAGGGAAAGAATCCCACACTATCTGAATGCATGCTAAGTGAATGGCACTCTGTCTGACATACATTATCATATTTATTTTCTTGGGAGGTGGTAACTAGAATAGGAGCTAGAATTAAAATCCATCCATGTGTGATCCCAAACCCAATATTTTTCTAACATATGATGCTGCTTCCCTAATGGAAGGTCATTTGTGAGATTCAAATTTGCACCAGGTCCTAATACATCAGAACAGGGGTTAGCAAATCATCGTCCACGGGTCAAATCTCCTTTTACTAAATGAAATTGTACTGGACTGACCACACTCACCCATGCCATATTATCTGTGTTCACGTCTGTGCTACAGCCTCTGGATTGAATTACTGCAGTGGATCCACAGAACTGCGAAGCCTAAAATGTTCACTAGCTGACCCTTGACAGCAAAAAATCTGTGGGCTCTTGAGCTAAAGTGCGGCCATACCCTTCTAAACCATCCTTCTCATGTTCTCCTCTTCCTTTTACATAATCCAAGCATATTTTCAATTTGGATTTCGTATTGTTTCATTGTAAAAATCCTTGAGAATTCTGCAGGGACATCAAGGCAGAGCTCAGCTTTCCTTGTGTAATAGTCGAGGACCATCGTGGCATCTCTCCACTAGGATTTCCCAGCCTGCTTCCGTATCACCATGTCCACATGACCTCCCCACCTGCAGGCTTCGTTCTGTTGGTCTGCTCATCTGGCGCTGCCCTCCGCCATATCTGCCTGGGGCCATTCTAGCCACCCTTCCAAGCCCGGATCAAGCATCAGGTCCTCCCAGCAACCTCCTGTCCTGCCTCTTCTCTGGTTGGTGTTGGCCTTCCCTTCTGCTCAGCCCCAGTGTCTTGGTGTTAACTGATTGGCACATGCCTCATGATTTCCTCCTTTAAGACGGGAAGTTCCTGGATGGCACAGAGTGTGTCACAATCGTCTTTACCACCTGGTACTATGAAGCACATTATGAGTACGTAATATATTTTTCAAAATATATAAGAATTCACCTGGATTTAATGCAAATAATCTAAGTATATTCTGATTTCACAAAAGGTAAACAAAGTCATGTTTACATTATAAATATAAAATGTAAAGATTAGGTAAAGATAAAATATAACTATAAAATATAAAAATTAAATATAAAATATAAACATTCCTCAACTTAAGTCACCATTTCATCAACAGAAGTACTAAAGGAAATTTAAATCTAGTCTCTTTGTGCATTTTATCTTGCCTAGAATATTCCCCATCATCTTAACAAGTGAAGATGTATCCTTAAAACCACTCATTATTCTATACTGGGCATCCTGTTGTTCTTCCCAAATAACAGTAAAGATAATAAGCTTGAGGACATAAGTCATGGTGAAGAATTCTCAGCAACTCCACAGTAATCATCTATCCTTGATAACAGCCCATTCTTTACTAGCATCTGTAACCAGTCATCCTCAGTGGAAACTATTATTAGTACAAATGAAAAATACATTGACAAACTCATACTGAATCATATGACTTCCTCATTTTTCATAGCGTTTTACTTAATACTGTACTAATTGTATTCTATTGAAGACTTTATTTTCTTGGATCTTAGATTTCATTTAATTTTTAAGATTTTGCTGTTTACAACTGCTAAAATCCAAATATGGCATACTTCTTCAGATTTTCACACATTGGCCAAAGACTTGATATAAAATGTTTACACATTAGGAAACATTGTGAAAAAAATACTTATTTTTTGGTAAAAATCTATACATCCAAGTGCTCAAAAAGGTAGAACTTTAAAATTATTTAGCAAGGAAATCTGCTGACAAGTAAATAGAAATACATTTGACCCTTGAACAACATGTTAGTTAGGGATGCCAACCTCCCGAGCAGTTAAAAATCTGCATATAACTTTTAACTCCCTAAAAACTCAACTATTAATAGCCCAGTGTTGACCAAAATGCATAACAGTTACATAAAAAGTGGATTAATACATATTTTGTATGCTATATGTATTATATACTGCATTCTTATAATAAACTAAGGTAAAGAAAGGAAAATATTATCCAGAAAGCCATAGGGAATAGAAAATACATTCACAGCACTGTAAAAAAAATCTACATCGAAACAGATCTATGCAGTTCAAACCCACGTTTTCCAAGGGTCAACTATACATTCTTTATTCCTTAAAATAGACACACACACACACACACACACACACACACACACACACACACACAACTAAGCTTTTTTGATCAGGAAACTTTTTTCTGGGAAGAAAGTGTAAGAGGGCATTTGTAGACTAGGAGAAAGGTCTCTGACATCATTATGAGAGTTAATGTTCTGTGTCAGCTTGACTAAGCTAAGGGACACCCAGAAATATTATTTCTAGGCATATCTGTGAGGATGTTTCTGGAAGAAATTGACATTTAAATTGGTGGCAGACAGCTCCCCCAATAAGGATGTGTGTCCTTCAGTCACGTGAGGAGCTTGAAGAAAACACAAAGACAAAAGAAAGCTGAGTAAGCTCTTTGCCAGACTATAGAGCTTGTATGTGGGTCACCTGCCCCCAGTGTTCCTAGCTCTCCAGACTCAACCTGGAATCTGGATTATCAATTCTCAGCATTTGGGTCCTCAAACCACAGCTTCCTGGGTCTCTCTAGCTTGCAGATGGCACATCACGGGACTTCTCAGTCTTCATAATGATATGAACTAATACTTTATTATAAATCTTTTTTTAGATAGGTAAATAAGTAGGTGATAGATAGATAGAAAGATAGATAGATCTTATTAGTTCTTTATTATTAATATTATTATTATTATTAAAGTAGACTCCATGTCCCAGTGTGGAGCCCAATGCAAGGTCTGAACTCACAGCCCTAAGATTAAGACCTAAACTTGGATCAAGAGTTGGATGCTTAGGGGAGTCTGGGTGGCTCAGTGGGTTAAAGCCTCTGCCTTCGGCTCAGGTCATGATCCCAGGGTCCTGGGATCGAGTCCTGCATCGGGCTCTCTGCTCAGCGGGGAGCCTGCTTCCTCCTCTCTCTCTGCCTGCCTCTCTGCCTCCTTGTGATTTCTGTCAAATAAATAAATAAATCTTTAAAAAAAAATTGGATGCTTAACCAACTGAGTCACACAGGCACTTCAAGATACCCTATTAGTTCTACTCCTCTAGAGAGAATCTAATTTCCAGGATTGCTGGAAAGATTTAGGTCTATGTACTTAAAGTAACAATGACCTTACTGGAAGACCCTGACTCATCTTTTAAAGCTGAACCTCATTGGAATATCTCTGCTGTTTTAGTACCAGGTATCCCCAAAGAAAAAGTATCCATGGACATATGTTGGAGAACTGTGGACTCTTGAGAAGGTCTGGGTCTCACCTTGCAAGTTGTCAATTGCTTGCCATGTAGCTGAGACTGAGACCTCTCCAGATGTGAACACCCTGAAATTTGGGCATGTCTTGGGGACATCATTATAAGAGCAATAAAGGTGTGCAGTATTGGGTGTTCAGGCCAATGGAGACATAGGCTGAGTCACATAACCCTTGTCCACTCCACTTCCTCCTTGTCACACCTGCACATGGGGAAGAGACTGCCTAACCTAGGTGACAGCATGCTCAGTCTCCCCACAGTGAGAGAGAGGCCACCAGAATGGCCAGGTCATTTCTATCTCAATGGTGGCATAAATTTGAAGTGAAGAAAACTGAACAAGTCTTCTGATTTCCTCTGTTCTGGGCAAGATCCATTCCGTTTTGATACGGAGCCCCTGGAGAGGAGAAGACGGAAGTGCTGAGAAGGGACAGAGGGGAAGGAAAACAGCGAAGGGAAGACAGTCGGCCCCGCGGCAGGCGAGACAGACCCCAGGAATTGGTTTAGTTCGGGTATGAGACAAAGCTGAATGTACCCATAAACACCCATAGTCAGGTGTGTCTGCTGTCAAATTAAGTATTTAAAAACCTGTAATAAAAACAACCTAATATTTTTTTCATACGAAGTAACAGTTGAAGTGGTGAACTTCTCGGAGGGGCTATTTGGGAGTCACTAAGGATTTGTCACTGCTTAGTGGACGGCTACACCTCCCTTCCCAGATTCGTACAGTCCGCCGCGTCAGGCGCTTGTGATCATTATCCCTCTTTTCACTAGCGTGTGGTGACTTACAGGCTTTCAAATTAGATATAGCCTCACTGAATCGCCTCAAACACCCCAGGGAGGATATATTTTTATCCGGTCATGTAGGTGAATAAGCTAAGACTCCTTCTTCTCAGGCCAGTTCACAAGTAGGAGAGCCAGATCAGAGTCCCATAAATGAGTTTAAAATCAGCCTGGATGATACAAAAGCAGACTGGTTCCCATTCTGGATGAAATCTTTTTTTTTTTTTTTTTCTCACCATTTTTCACAGTTAGACAACAAAATTCTAAGTATCCACGCAAGTAAGTCAAGTAACAGATGATAGACAGACGATAGAGAGGTAGATAAACGTGAAACCTCAAATTTCCATTTAGGCCTCAGGTGCATCCTTTATTTCAACCAATATCTCCATTTTTATATAACTTTTTTTAAAGATTTTATTTATTTATTTGACAGAGAGATAGAGAGCACAAGTAAGCAGAGCGGCAGCAGAGAGAGAGAGAGAAGCAGGCTCTCTGCTAAGCAGGGAGCCTGATGACGGCCTCGATCCCAGGACCCTGGAGTCATGACCTGAGCCGAAGGCAGCCACTTAACCAACTGAGCCACCCAGGCGCCCTTAATATGTCCATTTTTATCTGTCAGCATTAAGAAAAGAGTAAGATTATCCATTCAAAGGCAGCTGCCATCCAATTAACACTTGACTCCAAGTAATAAGTCATATCACAGATTTTATTGGCAACCTGTAGGACATTATCTTTCCAATGACATGTGACATGACCTTTCACTCCAAATAGTGTAAGAGGTTCAAGTGCAGAAACTCAGAAGCTGCCACAATCCCTGAGCAGGACACATACTGTCTGGAGCCGTGAGGGCTGAGCACAATACTGAAAGGGCATGATTTGCTTGAGATACAATGACTGTTGATTAAGTACCATCCAATATCACATGTATACACAATCTATTTTTAGCATGCATATTTAAAATCCAATTGAACTGGGTTTTCTTTCTCAAGAGTTCATTATAGCTACCTTTTTTTTTCCCCACAGAAAAATCAAATGTTCTATAATGCATTTTGTGTAGAACACTGTTCTAACACCACAGAAAATTCCGTTAAATGTCAGAAGAATTTAAAGCCTTGTTGTTGAAAATCACAGGCTCAGGATGTTACGAGTATTTAGATCTTTGGAAACTTTAATAACCAATGAGTGTGAAAATCTTTTAGAAGTCCCTATTTGGCTGTGGAATATGATATGATCACTAGTTTATTAAAAGAAACCAGTAATTATGCATGTGAAACAAGGGAAAGATTTGCAAAGCTTTTAGTTTGGTGCCAAATAAGCATTTATTCCCATACATTCTCATACATTTCAAAATATAAGCATTTATTTTGATTCATTCATTCACTCATTCATTCACTCACTACACTAAACAGTAATGTCTATAACGTTGTTCAAATAATTTGCCACTTTGCTCATCCCGTAAGTAATTAAGGTATTGAAAAAAAAAAAAAAAAAAAACCAGAGTCAGAATTTACTCTAGATGTGGAGACCTCAGGAGACACCAGAAGGATTCCCTCACAGGTTACACACGCGGGTGCAGCACACGTCTACACATGTTCACACGCATCCACACGTGTGCTCAGACACATACACGTGTACACAAACGTGTTCACACACAGACGCACACCACACAGAGTCATCTAACACTGAAAATAGAAATGTAGGAAGACATTTGTCCTTCTGGTTCAACACTGGATGATTCTGGAAAACATGCCGACCCACAACAACTATTCATGTTGACTCATGTTTCCTTTCAAGAAGGAGCCAAAGCCCACTAACCACGGGCTTTCCCAACCCCGCAGCAGGGACAGTTTTACATTTGTGAAGCCCGACGCGGCTGCAGACAGTAAATATTTGACAAAGAGCTACTGTGGAGGCGAGGTAATTAATCTCAAAATTAGTAAAACAAGAAAGTAGAAAAGAATATAATAGGGAAAAAAGACGTTTGAATGCCATGCAAAAGATACTACCAAAATTTACAAAATGATGACCTAACCCAAGTTGATGTCCATACTGACTCATGGCATTTAAATATACACGAGCTGAACAAGTCAGTCACTCAGCAGGCCCTCAGCTAGGCATTAAGGATACAGAAGTGGACGTGAATATTCCTCCTCATGATCTAGTGGACACTCAAATAAATTAAACTGCTGAACACAACATAAAAATAACCCCCATGTAATCCTTAGCCAACAAGTCTAACTAGTCTATGTCAGATTTTTATTATATATTAGATATGTAAAGCCAACAGTAGAATTAATCGGGGAAAGCTTCATAAAAGTAGTGAATTTTAAATCCACTTTTGGAGAAGGAAAGGGATAGGTTTTGGTGCCCAAAATTGGGGTGGGCAGATCAGGAAACATCTATACTTAAAATACTAAGGATGCAAGAAAATTTCAGTTGTGTGTAAAAGGTAGATACTTAAAAATTATTTCTTGAGTTGGATATTTAAGAAAAGGTTTAAAAGAAGATGGTGAAAGGAATAAAAACTCCGCTCATAAGAGGACTCTTGCTTAATGAATCATATCTCTGGCCTTGTTTCCTGAATAATTATTGATATATTTGACATAAGCATATAAGTTTTAAAGTGATAGAGGAAGGACATAAGTTATAAACACAAGTTTAAGACACAAGTTTTTTAATTAACATGTAATATATTATTTGCCCTAGGGGTACAGGTCTGTGAATCATCAGGCTTACCCAAGTTAATTTAGTAAATACGACCTTGGAGAAGTAATTCTACCTCCTCCTCCCTGATCTGAATAATAGACAAACAATTCTTACTTACCATATAGTTTTGAGGATTAAGTGGGGGGAAATGCTTAAAGAATGGAGGGTAATGCTTGACACCAACAATGCACTGAACAAATGTTAGTTCATTTACTTCCCTCAATAGTATCACCCTGAGCACTTGGGTGCAGGGAATTCTTACATTCTGATTTTACTAACATGTCATAAAGCACTAGAACATAATGATATTTGAAGACATGACTTTTATGTTTGATTCACACTACTCTAATAAAAGAAAATTCTCTAAGTTACAATTTTATAAATCTGCTTTGCAACAGTCCCCATAGAAATTAAATGAAGCAAATCTGGGGATAAAAATATATGTTTATAAAAAATAAAAAATTTAAAAAAAAAAGTAAGAATTAAAAATTAAAAAAAAAAAAGAAATTTAATGTAAATTACTGACCTTGAGTGATAAGGATGTGTCAGTGTAAGTCCACCAGCTTTGAGAAATGTACCATAAGCTGTGGTATGTTGATGGCGTGGGTGGCTATGCATGTGTGGAGGTGACGGCACCTTGGGACTCTATATGCTCTGCTTGATTTTTCTGTGAACCTAACACTTCTCTAAAACAATAAATGGTATTAAAAAAAAAAAGAAATTAAATGAAGCAAATCTGACACGGCGTCATCAGGACCACAGCACGCTCCTCTTGGACCACGAGCACACGTTTGGTGACGGAGCGTCATTTGGACACACACCGCACACTGCTGGCCTCGCAAGTATTTCAGTAGTTAGTTGCCAGGTACAAACTAAGGTCTTCATACACTTTTTTAAGAAAAAAACCAATTCTGCTTCTTTTGGGTACTGTGCCCATTTTTCCCTCCTGTTGCCCCATATGGTCCTGCCTGGTGCGTTGTGTATCACAGCCACTTGATGACAAGTTATAATGAGTATTTCCTCAACTGCGAGGAAGGGGAAGGGAGCTCTCTGTGTACCCCAGCTATCACCTCCGGACTTGCCCTGGCCACGCTACGGTCAAAGTGAGATAATATGGACTTCTTACTCCCTCCCTGGAGCCAGGAAGCTCCTCCGTTCTGCAGCAGTCAGCAGCCCCATTCTGGAGGGCTCCACACCCAGCCTCTACCCTGTCCCAGAGCAAGGGAGAGGGGAGCCATGAAGTATCTGAGTCAAGGTCACCCTGGAGTAGGCGGGGCTCCATCACACACACAGGTGAAAGCTGGGCAGTGGGGCTCTGTCCTCGGCTCCTCCCCAGAAAGCAGTAGGGCGAGTCTTTTGCAAAGGAGCAGGGTTTTAATGAGACGCTTGCTGTCAAAATGTATGCTCTTAAGCACAGGTGTTTGACCTCTCCAAAAATGGGGGTGTCCCGCCATGAGGAAAAAAAGTCACTCGCCTCAGTGAACAGCACAGAACCACCACTGTAATGTGTTAGGACCTGGAATTTCACATTCAGGGACTTCAAAGTAGGTGAGGATAATTTATGGGCAGGAACTACACAATAACGAAATCATTCAGACCTGCTCTGGTTTTGCCAGCTCATAAATAGGCAAAAGAACACCTCAAAATGTGAAGCTGAACGTAAAATACAAGGCTATTTCAATAAGCATGGCCAATACAATTCAACAATCATTTTTTTTTAATTTTTTATTTTTTATAAACATATATTTTTATCCCCAGGGGTACAGGTCTGTGAATCACCAGGTTTACACACTTCACAGCACTCGCCAAAGCACATACCCTTCAACAATCATTTTTTAAAACAAACACTATTGGTCATCCAGCATGTGATTTTTCTCTATTCAATTTGTTTATTACTAATATAGTCCCTGACTGAATCCTTCTTGCCTTGTAATGAAGCATTCACACTACTGAATTCTGCTTAACCTGCCCTTCTTTCGCACTTGCCATCAAAGTCTTGCTAGGAATTTGGTGTTTCCCTACAAGGAAGTTGACCCTGGAGAAGAAAGGTCTCTCCTCATGAAGCATCTACTTCACAGATACCTGCTTCATCAGCTACGCAAGCAACAGCATACTTTGCTGAAGCTTGATATCCTCCATAAACAAGATGTCTGCTTCCCAAAACCCCAGCCACTTCCACCAGCCTGTTCTCCCAGGCTGACTCAGTAGAAGAGTTAGTTCAACCTCTTTCACTGACTCATTATCCATTCACTGAGTGATTCATTCATTTCTTCAACCAATATTGATTATTGATTATGGGACAGGCCCTTACTGAAAGCTGGAATCAGACGGGACCAATCAACACAGGGTCTGACCCATGGAGTTGATGGTCTGTGGTTCTGTCTAGTAAATAAAGAGATCGCGTGAGGCTTTACAGAGCGGGCAGCCTGAAAGGGCAGCGGTGGGCAGAGCGCAGAGTGTACCCACTAAGAAGCCAGAACACGTGCTCAAATACTTCTACTACAGTCTTGAGAACTGGGGAGACATCGTTTTACCTTCTGATCCCTTGTTTTCTCATAGATAATTACAGAACCTTCAAAGGGTTGCTGTGGGAGAAAGGGAATCATTCCCACGAAGCCCGCAGCACTGAGCAAGTAAATGCTCAGTAAATGTGAGCTACCACAGACGTGCCGCTGGCTTGGTTAGAAGAGCGTGTGACCCTTGAGCTCAGGGTTTTGAGTTCAAGCCCCACGTTGGGAGTAGAGATGACTAAAGATGTTAGCAACTATTATTTTTTTCTAGATTTTTTTCAGCTGAGTATCTGATTTTTGGGGGGCACCTGGGTGGCTCAGTCAGTGAAGTATCTGCCTTTGGCTCCGGTCATGATCCCGGGGTCCTGGGATCGAGCCCCATGTCAGGTTCTCTGCTCAGCAGGAAGTCTGCTTCTCCCTCCCCCTCTCCCTGCTGCTCTGCTACCTGTGCTCTCTATCTCTCTGTCAAATAAATAAATAAAATCTTTTGAAAAAAAAAAAAAAAAAAGATTTGTTTTTTTTTTTTTTAGACGCAGGACTGGGATGACAAACTGCCACCGTTCAACCAGCTGCCACTGCTCAGAGACAGCTCCCGTCCCTTACTTCTCTATGCTGTGGCACTGATTCAAAATAGATCTTCATTCCCCCCAGGACAAAGCTAAATTTGTGCACCTGTGCTTTCTCATTTCCCTAGGTAAACCCTGTCAGCCCCCTGACAATATGCTCTTCAAACACGTTGTGGTCCCCACCCAGGCTCACCCAATTCTGCAAGACTAAAGAAATTCAGGAATCCTTCCCTGCAGAGAGAGGAAAGTTGCTCGTTAGATAAGAGTTATTAAATCATTTTTGCCACAATTGTCATAAACTTATTTTATTACTTCTAAGAAATCAATTGCAATTTTAAAAAAGCCTCCAATGACTTATAAGAGAGATTGCCCGGTATCAAAGTTTTACTCAATACAAATTCTTTGGCGGAGTGGGGTGGGGGGGGGGGGGCTGCGGCCCGCTGGCTCCTAGAGAGGACATTCCAACTGCACCTCAGCTGGACACTGGGTTCTTTAATCTAAAATTATTATGTCCTTGGCATTTCCAGGCATTTGCTGCCCTGTGCTTTATCTGTCTCCTGTGAATTCTGGGTGTGTTTATCTTAATTTACAGAGACAATTTAAACATCTTAACATGTAATAGTTTTGCCCGCCTCAGCCTAATGATTAGCAATGTGGAGGAATATTTCAATGCTATTTCTATGGTTCATTAGGAGTCAAATATTCCAAACTCTCAAACTTGATTCCAAATGCCCTGAGAATGAATTCCGTCTTTTCAACTTTCCACCCCGTGAAAACACGCACGTCGCCTGTGAATATACAATAATGAATGGGAAAAGCACAGCAAAGTCACGTTCAGGCTGGGGGAGACTTGGCTGTTCCGCACTGGGGTTCTCACAGCTCTCCAGGCGCGAACGGAACCCTGTGCTGACTCCCTACACACCCTGCACAGGCGCCGGCAGCCGCTCTGAGTGGGGACTGTGGGGGCCCGCGGGACAGCAAGACAGCATCAGTGTCCCCTCATTGCTAATCCTTAGCTGCAGGAGGCGTCAGGAACAGAGCGGGAGGCAAGCGGGACCTCAGGCCGATAAAGACACACCTAGACTCTCGCTTCGGCCACAGCTTCCTTCTCCTGCACCTGCCTCGGTCTCCCCGCAAGCCCCGCCCCCTTCCCACGAGGCTCCACCCTTCCCCTCGCTCGCCCCTCCTTTAATCCACACCAATCCCGTCTCCCATTTTCTCCGGGCCCCCCCCCCCCTTCATGCCGTCCTCCGGCCGTGACTCCGTTTCCTTCCGAGCTTCACAAAGAACCAGGAACGCGAGCCTTCTGCGCGATTCCCTCCTCTTCCCCCGCCTCTTGCCCGCTTCCTTCCCCTGAGAAATCCGCTTTGCTCCCACGCACTCGACCTCCACCGTAACGTCGTGATTAGCAGCAGGAGGTCTGGGGCGAGATGCTCTACCACTTTCCAGCTGTGACAGTGTAGACACGTCACTTAAAATCTCTACCTTCGTTTCTCTTCAGTAAAATAGCAATGGTGAGAGTACTTCATTATCTGGAGTCACTACGAGGATTAAACGAGTGGACTTACACCGACGGGGTTAACAAATCCACTTGTATCAATATCAGCCATTTAAAAAGTATCGCTGTTGCTGTTTCGAAATGCAGATGCCTCTCCCATCTTACGGACACTAAAAAAGTCCCACACTCATCTCAGAACCCAAATGTCCACATCTGCACTCATTGTATCGGCATATCCCAAACCTGTTCCTTCGTAAATACTCTCGACTCCCGGTCAAGGGTAAGGACCAGCTTTCCTTGAGCTCCTGCCTTCCTCGCAGACCCACTGCCCCGGGCCCCTCGGTTTTACAGGCCTCCAGTTCACCCAGCCCTTCACTACTTCCAAAAGCACATCTGATGTGCGATGTACCCCACCTTCTTGCTTTCGCCACATACTAGGAAGCGCAGGGATTTGTATGCATTTCTGCAAGAAAGAGAAGGGAAGGGTTCGGAGGGAGCCACGCGAGAAGCCAACAGTCCCTGCAGTGACCGGTGAAGGAGACCACTGGTCCCTTGTTGCTCTCATACCCCCAATGCTGCGGAAATCAGCACTTCTCACTGCCATGGAGATGGGCCACTCCCTCCTACCCCAAGAGTGAGCAGCACGGCTTTCACAGAGAGCTGGCACACAGAGGCAGAAGTCCGCTTTAAAATCTCTGTGGGGCCTCTACCGCTTTTCCGCTGCACCTCTTTTGGGGCAGTCCCAGGCCTATGTCTCCTCCCCTCCTTGGGCTCATGTGTGTGCTTGTGTGCATGCGATTATAAGCACGTGTGCACATGTGGGTGTGTGGGTGGGTGCGTGTGCATGCCTCTGTGTGTGTGTTTGTGGAACACTTCAGTACACCCTGAAGTCCCCTGCTCTGCCCCCAACAGCTTATCACAATGGGTCTTCCTAAAGGCATGATCCCTTTCACCGGCGGGGACAGTGTCTTCATCTTGTTGGAAAACATTGTCTCCCCCTGACACTTTTGGGATGTTTGCAATTTCCCCTTCCTGAGATATCAGTGTAATACTGCAATATTATGGAGTATGTCTTAACAGAACTAGGGGAAGCAACTTCTTCTACAAAGCCTACAATGCTTCTCTCCTGATACGGAGATCATCCCAGTCTCTGAACTTGCCCTCATAGATGATGTTGGTTCTGTCTGGAATCTCTCACTCCCTCTTCATCACCTGATCAGTTCCTATTCATTCTGTCATCTTCCTTCTCTTCAGTGTGAGCTCCTCTCCAGTGTTCCTCTAGAGGAATCTTTCCTTCTCTCTGGACCACCACATACAGTTGAGTTGCTCAGGTCGTCCACTGTCCGACTCTAATGGCTGTTTTCCTACGGCAAATTACACTGGAATACATATGAATAGTGCCCTCCCCGGGTTGTGCAAGGTGTATATGCCATAATACTCTTTCTTTTGTTCTTCCCCAGCAAAGTAAAACCTTGTTTTTGTATACTTTCTTCTTATCTGCTACTGAACTCTACATCTGAAGAGCAGGTTTTTCCTCTGAGTTCAGGGCAACCTCTAGCACCTCCAGTCACAGGTTGCTCTCTCTAACTGTGTAACTATATGAGCCAACGGATTGGGGAATTCTAAGGAATCATCAATTCTCCACTTGCTCCTAAACCAAACTGCCAAGTTAATGAAGATGTGGGGGTTATCCTTGTGCATACTGTAAGCACCCTGGGTGAGGTGGGGTACTCAAATAAAAACCCAGAAAAAGAATGTGTGGGATAAAACTGTGTGGACACTGGGCGGGGGGATCCAAAGCACCCTGCGTGATTCTGATGGAATGCTGGGCTCCCATGGGCTTCCCCACCTGCGGGCCAACAGAGCACGCCTGCTCAGAGGGAGGCAGACAGGTGAACAGACTGCCAAGAAGGAGATCTCTGTGCTTTGGGAGGAAATGTTGACATTATTTGTCTTCACCCTGGAAAAGGTCAAAGGAATCTCTCGGCGGAGGCAT
The DNA here is from genome assembly GCF_022355385.1 of Mustela nigripes. NCBI lineage: Eukaryota > Metazoa > Chordata > Mammalia > Carnivora > Mustelidae > Mustela > Mustela nigripes. Next base: position 145,421,885 of record NC_081561.1, on the reverse strand, counting down.
TCTAACCAGAATGCGTGGCCCCTCAGCTGTCAGGGGAAAGCCGCTGACTGACTGCGCTACCGACCCAGACAGAGCGAGGGCTCAGGCCTGGGGATGCGCGGGCTCCCGCGGGCCTTGCGGAATTTGAACCCGTGACCGGCCCGCTCCCGCGCAGGTGGCCGCAGTGAGGAATTAGCGAATGACGGACCAAGCGGGGAGAAGTCTTTAGTGAAAAATATTACCCTGAAAGATTAGACCTCCATTTGCAGTAGACCTGGGGGTGAGCTCGACTCTGCAGAACTGTCCCAAATGACAGTCCCTCCCCCTCTGCAGGGGGGCGCGTGCGGCTCACCCCGGAGATCGCGGCGCACAGAAGGAATAGTGCCGCCGGGTCTGCGCTTAAGGGTCGTCCTGCCTTGTTCCGAACGTATTGTTCCGATTCAAATTATTTCTGGAAACAAGATAATTGTCTCCGGGCTGCATAATTCCCCGATTTCTCCCCAGACGCCGCTGCGGCTGGAAGGACGGCAGGGGGCGGGGCGGGGCGGTTCTCAGCAGCTCCAGGCGCCCCCGCACCTCCTCCCTGGGCCCTCCACCCCCCGGGGAAATAGAGATCAGCTTTGCAGTGTCCACCCGGGGAATTCTTCTCCGTTTTCGAGAGAGACAGGAGGACAACTTCAACATATTTACAATACTCACAAATAGGAAAGTGGGTGAATTTTTTTCCCCCCCCTAAGGAGAGAATAGACCGGATCCTGAAAGGTCTATTTGCAGAAAGTCTTGCTAACAAGCTAGAAGCCAGAGCTTTAAGATCACTCATGTAAATACCTCCCAGGATGTCTTCCCTGATTAAGGATGTGCGAGGGTTATTGAGTTTTGAATTAGATGCACTTTAATAAAACAGTAGAATGTTCTTATCTGATTGCACCTGTATTGATTGTGTTAAAGAGGTCTATTCTTGGATCAGGGTCAATGATTTTACATAAACTTACTAGAGACTCAGACTGGGGATTCGTTTTTGGATTCTTATAGGCTAGCCAATCCGTTAGATTTCAGTAATCTAAGCAATTTAAGAGCATACCTCTTGTTGAAGATTTTTTTTTTTTTTTTTGGCTTGTGTTATATTTTGCTGGATCTCCCTGATTACCTACTCCACTGAATTATTTTTTTAAAAAAATAACTTGCATTAAATAACACGATTTATTTCAATTGTTTTTAAAGTTGAAGGAGTCTTTGGTGCAAATGTAAAATATGTCATTAATGATCTCATGTGAAAGTTAGCTAGACATCTACATAAAATGGCAGGCACCATTCAAAATTAAAATGCATAAAGTGTTCAACTGATATGCGTTCAGCAACAGTAAACTTCAAATTGCTAGTTGTATTTTTTCTGATGCCTTCTAGAAAATCAATATGTACAAGTAAACTCATAGGTAACCTCTTGGCTATTAGTACTATGAAGCTGAATTTTGGCATGTTTTCACTTACTATGTGTATAACATTGTATAATGATATAATATAATAATATGATATATAAATGAGAGCATTAACAAGGGTATCTTTGAAGGTTTCCCTAAATTACAGAGATAGTCTTTTAACATACCTTTTTAGATTTTTACAAATAAAACAAAACCAACACCTTATATTAGAATTAATGAATGTTTTCATTCGACATTTTTTTCCTAGACCCTACTGTCCTCTGGCACTGTTGGAGGACCTGGGGCCCTCACGGTGAGAGAGGCAGGTGGATCTCTACCCTTATGGAACCAGTAGGCGAGAGCAGATGATCGGCAACTGCGAGTAAGCGAAGAGAAACAACTTCAGAAAAGATGAGGACTTTTGTCTGAGGGGTCATGAGAAGGTGGAGGTGAGGGTGGGGATTACCTGATGGAAGCAGTGGGGTCATTCCTCTAGGAGGAAGTGAGGAATTAGCAGTGACATGGCTGAAGAGAAGGCTAGGAAAATGTGAAAATATGTGGAAGAAAAATCAGAGAAGGGGAAGACCAGATGTGCACATAGGTTTCCTGTGTGTTAGAAAACTTACGGCTAGGAAGCAGTGAGTGAAGAAGAGCCAGAGCATAAAGAACCACGAAGGACATGGTCAGGACCTTTGATTTTACCGAAGCACATTGGAAAAGGACTTAGTCATGCGAGTAGGAGACTAACATGTTTTCATTTGTGACTTAAGATATCACGCTGGCTGTCACATGGAGCACAAATTGGTACGTGCATGAAAAGAAGCAGCAAGAAAAATACACACCCCTGTCAAGCACTGCTAATACCTACTCACCTCTTCTCCTTTACTTGCTTCATGAAAGAATTCAGCATCGCTTCTGGGCAGCAACGAAACCACCTAGACAACCATGTTCACCGGCCCTCATTCAGGTGGGAGCTGCTAGTGGAGTGTAAACAGAAGGTGTCATGATTCGCAGGCAGGGGGATGAACATGCGGTGAGCATCCTGCTTGGCCTTCCTGGCTCCTGGTGGCTGTGGTCAGCGAAGTGACCTCGATGGCAGCTTGGGGGATGGGGTTCCTTTAGGACAGTGGAGTAGGAAGGCAGAAGGCTTCGTGCCTCTGGAACTCTGTGTGGAAGGAAGTATGAGCTTCCATTTCCACTGGGTTTATAGTGGGCAGATCAAATTCTGATCGGTTCAGGAGATGACAATGGCTTTTGCCCTGAATTACTGGTCGGATCGAAAGCTTGGATTACAAAACCAGCTCTGAGCATATAATTAGGGGGGGACAGCTTTGTGATGAAAGTATGAGTGACTTCCCTATAAATCACTTTCATTTTTTTCAGTGAAAACAAGGTCTTCAGCTGAGAGTGAGGTGCTGTCAGACCCGTGGAGAGAGGGCAACTGTGCAGTGACGTCTGGGAGGGGAGAGGAGTGAACCGAGCTGGGACGTGCACCGACACAATTCCCACCACCAGCAGAATCTTCAGGTATTTTTCCTAGCCCATATTCAACTCATATGGGCACCTCCTTAACAGAGTTGGATTTAACCAAAATGGTGCTTTGACTAGGGATAGAGGGGCAAGAGCCCTGAGGGTGTATCGGGGCGTCCCCACAGTGATGGACCACCCCACTTACGCTGCCTGGGTAGGGTGAAGGAGAGGAAGTGGGATGGATGCTGGGAAGAAGGGAAGAGTAGTGGGCATGACCGAGAGGGCTTGGTTTAGGTGAAGTCATTTTGGTGTAGAAGTACCAAAGTAAGTGAGCTGGAAAGATAAGAGCTTGGGTCAGAGACACTTAAATGAAAGATTTTGCAGGGAGTGTGGCTACTGGTAATAATAAGTACAAGAAATGGTCACAGAAATGGACGGCTGGTAGGCTCCTCACTGAGCAGAGAACCCAACGTGGGGCTCAATCCCAGGACCCTGAGACCATGACCCGAGCGGAAGGCAGAGGCTTTAACCCACTGAGCCACCCAGGTGCCCCTGTAGTGTTTTTTTTCTTAGGAAATGTCCAGAGACAGAGAGTGATATGTTCTTTTAATTCTTTAAGTATTAGATATGCTTGATGTTCTTTCCAAATCCAGGAATCCATTAACTTCAAGCTATTCTTAAAATACAAGACCTCAAAATGAGGTTTTAGAGAAAGTAATTCTAAGACCCAAAAACGTTGACAACAGTCCTTCCTGGGCTATGCCTCCCTCCCCCACACACATTCTCCCTCTGCCTATTTTATGTCAGTCCTTCGAACCTCATTGACCTCCCTCTTCTATGTTCCCTTGGTGCCCTCCATGCTCATTCCTATTAGGTAATTACAATATTATGTTATCTGTCTTCTTGTCTTTTTACTAGACTTGAAGGCTGCTATCCTTTCTCTTTGTGTCCAGGACTCAGCAAGTGGTAAGCTCCTGGGAAATGCTTACAGGGTAAAGAAGAAGAAATAAATGAATGCCCTGAGATACACCACATAAGTAGGAAACATGGTTTTATTTTCGTGAGCCCAGACATATCGTACAAGAATAGAGTTTCCATCATTCTCCATATGGCCAAGCACATTCGCCTTCTTCTTCTCCACATGAGCCAATCTACCTGATGGAGACCATGGACATGGTTGGCAACTGGCATGGTTGTGGCAGGATTTTAAATACTGGATGTCCTTTACCCAGACAACAGTGACCATGGGAGTATCCATCCATTGTATGAATAGGCCCTGAGATAATGCGAGACACTCATTGACGTTTATTGATCCACTAAGCCATGGATGGCCTCCTCACTCTGCCTGCTTCCAAGAATCAAAGACCGAAAAATAAGCATATTTCAGTGAGTCCACTTACACATTTCAAGAATGTTCTTGAATAGGCTCTTCAAAAACCAAACAAAGGAGCACCTAATTGGTCTATCACTGAAACTAAAGAGCACAGAACAGTATCACTGGTCAAAACGACTCACAGCACATTCCTAGAGTCACGGTCACCTCCTGCTGTACCAGTGCAAGCAAGGACCACACGCAGAACCAAATCCTTCCATAGCGGGAGGCGACCTTCAGGGATCCTGGCCTCCATAGGTAACTCAACGTTCTCAATGGCACTTTTGTTCCAACGCCAACGTCCTTCAAACCAGAGAACTAAAGAAGTTGAGGACACAGTTAAAGTAAATCAAAGAATTAAGAGAAAAATAATTGTCTGTAAGCAAGACAAAGACAAAGAGGGGGTTTCCTTTCCCACTTTCATAAGGAGACAAGAGAGACCCTGGCCATCTCTCCGTATAGACTCCTGTCACACTCCAAAGCCATGTGCAGATGGCATTACGAATCCCACAGCCACAAACCTGCTGAGGAGAGTCAGTCACTCTGGCTGGTGTGATTCTGGTGCCAACTGTGCTTTTGGGAGCTACTGTGGGAAGAAGTTAAGATTTAGCGCTGGCTTTGCATTTGCAGATGGGGGTTCTGGGAGCTGTTACAGACCCCCTCCCTGACTTGGATTGCCTCAGCGGGGACCCAAGGCCAACAAACATGTCAGTGGGGGAGGAGGATGAGCTGCTTCCAAGATTCAGTGGTCATGTGAACACACAGAAGTGTTTCCAGGGAAAGAGAGAAGAAGGAAGAGAGACTCATTTGTCCATGGGGAGTGGGGGAGACGGGAGAGTCCTTCGGTCCTGAATAGTTGCTGTTGGCTGTCAATAGTGACCATTGACAGGCGGAGGGAACACAAGATCCTTCTTGCATCTAAATTTTGGGTCCTGAGACCAGACACAAAAACTGTTTTGGGAACCACTCTTGATCCTTGCCAACATTTTTATTGGTTCATGGCAAAATCAGAAAATAATGACAGAAGAGAATTTTTCATAAAGCCAAATAGATTCATAAGCTATTACCTTATATTTTTTTCTTATTAACCTTCTCTTCTTTTGAAGGTGAAAATGTCTTTTCTCTTTTGTGATTTTCGTGATATATATGAGATGAAAGCCATACCCACTTTGACTTAGAACATTCTGGCTGGCACCCTATGAGCTGGGCAGCCCTGCCAGACCGCTCTGCTTGCTTTGGAGGTTGTAGCTGGGCTGTGGACCTCTCCCAGAGAGGAGCAGTCCCCGCTCCAGAGGGCAGGCTTGACTCTTGCATTAAAAATTGTCAGAGGAACCTGAAACTGAAGTAACATTGTGTGTTAACCACACTTCAATAAAAAGAAAAGAAAAAGAAAAAGGAAAAAGAAAAAACTGTCAGCAGAAATTCTTGCAGCATCCAAACAATACCCAGGAGCCCGAAGGGAGGTTCTATTGTGCAATCCTGCTCTGCTGTGTGAGTGAGAAGTGTCCAGACCCTCTCTCCCACCTCCTCCCAGCCTGGAAGCGTTTCATAAATCACCAGAATTCCAAGGGCTCTTCTAAGTGTCTCCCAGGATCCGCAGAGGCTCTGCTTTCAGGTGAGGGCACTGACATCCCTAACTAGAATGACACCTACAGATCAAAGAGGCAGGTTTGCCCCCTATCCTTCCCAGAATGTAAGTCATCCCAAGAGACAGTTCTAAGAACAGAACAGAAGATACATCTGCTCCTTACTCATAAAAACACAGCATTCTGAATGACTCGTGATTTGTGGTTTTTTGGGTTTGGGGTTTTTTGTTTGTTTGTTTGTTTGGGTTTTTATTGTTGTTGTTTTGTTTTGTTTGGGCTTTTTTTTGTTTGTTTGTTTGTTTGTTTTTTTGTTTTGTTTTGTTTTTGAAAATGGTCTCCTGAAGACTCTCTCTGAGAAACTCTTTGCAGACGTCTTTCCACTTCAGTTTTTTAGAACATCTTGCCCTTTATCCGCCCCGGCTTTTTCTTGTTTCGCTCCTATTTTAAACTTGCTGACCCTTGGCACCTTCTTTCTCCATTCGGAAGCGGAAATAGTGGAGAAATGTACAGAGAGGCTGTATGACGTAGTGCAGAGAGCAACGATCTGGTCTGAACAATAGACTCTGATCTTGGACTTTTTGGAGACTTAATTTCTGTTGAAATTATCTCTAATATTTCTTTCAGCTCCATACATCTGACTGAGAGTGGGTCAGAGGTAAATGGGTTTTCTTTATCCACAATTGCTGGAATTCTCTCGGAATCTAACTTGAACTAGTGCATGCCTGGATGTGATTCCATTCACCCATTCATTCATTCACTTACTCATCCAGGTTCACTTTCACTCTGTCAACTGCTATTTATCAAATATTATCAAATTACCACCTGTGCTTCGCAACATGTAAAGCTGGAAAAGCAAATTGCTGCTCTTTCTGCACAGGGGCTGGCTTTCTCCTCCTCACCTGTCAAGACTTCATTCACCTTTCTGAGCCAAGTTTTCCCAACCTTGCTTCGTCTGGACTTCTGTTGTGAAATTTGAAATGCTATTATTTTTAATTATTTCTGTGTATGTCTCCCTGACCATAAGGTGAACACCTGAGGTGAAGACTGGGTCATAGCTTTCCCGATGCTTAGATATGCTCTACGCCTTCTTCAAGTCATGCTTATGAAGTCCCAGGTACCATTCCTGTCAATTTACTTATATAAAATCATTTAAACCTGGCAATTACTCTGTCATGTATTTTTTAACATCATCCTCACCATACAGATAAGAAACTGAGACTCCAAGAGTTTAAGTAATTTGCCCAAATTCACACGGACAGTAAGTGATGGAGACAGGCTTCGAGCCCAGGGGAGTGGTTTCTAATTTCACACAGTAAATATTATTTATCGGCCCCTCTATGTGGCCTTACCGTTTATTGAATAAATTGAAGAATTGATAATACCCATTGGCCTCATAAGAATGTTGGGATGACATAATATGTAATAATTATGCCCAGTATATAAAACACCCAAAGAGCAGAAAATTTGTAGTGATCTTCAGATTGTGAAACCCTATTTTCATGCATAAACCTAATAGCATATATCACTGTTTATTGTATAACATCTCACATTATATTAATTACATAACTCTTTGGGAACATTCCATGATAAATTCTTCCTCTGAACTGAACATATTTCTCATCTCCTGAGCCCTGCTCTGATTCTCCTTCCAAGTCAGTCTGCTAAGTTTAACTTGTAAGTAAATACATTTACTTATATCGCCCAGGTTTTAGTCAGAGGGGGAAAAAATTGCAATTAGGTTGAAAATTCGTGATTTTGGAAATGAGAATTAAATCTCAAGGTGTAGACTTGATTGAAAACATTTCAATGAGTAAGTAGACAAATTTAAAAATGTGCTTTCAAGCTTTATTATTCACTGAATATTGACCAAATAAATGTTGAGCTGTGGGCTGCTCACAGATTAATTTGCCAGTTCAATGTGCAAACTCCTTTGAGGTTTTCTCAAGCTGGACTCGGCCCTCAGTTAATTTCATTACAGTTTGAGGAGACCAGATAAAAAGGAAGATGACTGATATGTGAAATTAGTATTTTCCCCCTCCAGGGCTAATCTACAAATCAGATATTATCAATTTTTTATTCTACTCCCAAATCAAATAATTTCAGAGACTCCACGCTGGCTGAGTTTGAAACAGAAATCCCCAGGGACCCGAGACTCACAGCTGTGGTTCCCTTGCTCCTTCCTCAACTTCGAAAAGGATTCATTAATTGGGACTTAGCCTCCAGCCCGGCTCCCAGGCGAGGGGAGGGGTGCCCCCCTCATCCTGGCAAATGCCCACTGGCCTTGAGGAGCTAGACCCAAATACATCAGTACTTCTTTTTTACAAGATACAATAGGAACTTGTGAAGATTCCTTTTTTATTGGTCATTTAATTTTCCTCTCTTTCAAGACATTCTTTAGTAATGTGGTCCCCTTAGCATCTTAAATCTCTTGCTGGTGGTTACAAAGACGCCATTCAGGAGTCCTGCTGAGCCGAGCTCTGTGATACCACAAACACAGGAACTGGGAAGCCACGGCATGTTCCCAAGGAAAGACTCACAACCACAGCGTTGGCAGAGGGCAGCCACCGCTCCGAGAAGAGAAGCTGGCATGGATATATTGGTAACAAAAGGCCAAATGAGGCCGGACCCATTTTCCACAGAGAATAAAAAGCTGTAATCAACAAACGCACCTAGTTCTGTGTTCTTTCCCTCTTCCTTCCTCTCATCTTCCTGCCAGCATGACTGAAGAATCCCCACCACAGTCTGTGTAGAAATCCTATGAATCACAGAAATGTGACTTTATAGGGAAATGCAATGCGTGACGCGGCAGCTTACCCACCATAGTTGTTGCTTTGAGTGACAAAGTAACTGAGAAGGTAAGTATGCATTTTGTTTACTGAAAGACTGAGTTTTATTTCCAGATGATGTATCTTTAAGACCCCAAATATTGTATTATTCAACAACAGTAACATCGTTACAGTAGTACGGGTTGTCTGCACCCTTCCCTCCCAAAACAAGGCAAACAAAAAAGTTAGGAAGGCTGAATGAGCTGTAATGATCCAAAAAATCAAGGAACTTTAAGAAGAAATAATTTACTTCATCTACGTGATCAGAAAGTGAACCCAGAAGTCCTCGATGATCCATAAACCACTACTCTATTGAAATCATTTTACCAAGAGAATACAACAGAATCTGCCTCCCTTATATCTAAAACAAAGATATTTGGAGACTTAATACCCTTTGCTATTACATTCTGGTTATTGTATATTGCATATTGTTACTGGATAATACAACTGTTACATAGCATTGTTACAGTAACTAATACCGGGTCTATGCAATTACACTTGTTCAACAATGAAGAATCCTTAGCATCTTTCCCACAGGATAAAAGCAAATTGTAGAAAATCTTTTTTCTCTAATGTCAATATTCAACAAAAGGCCATTGCTTTTGAAAGTCCAATTTAATTAAGGGTTTGAAAAGCAGTGGACATTTTGGAATTTTATTTAAACCCACAAATCGTGGCACAGTATTCGACTTATGAACAACATTAACAAAGACTAGAAAACTGGCATTAAACTCTCCAAATTTTCATTTGCTCATTTCAAGCAAAGTTCTGGAGAAGCGAGGTGGTAGCTTTCTCCTCCCTCAGTCAGTGAGCACACAGGCCTTTCCCATCAGGCCCTTGAGTTTGTGGCTTTTACAAAATCCCTCCCTGAAGCTTCGGAAACAGGCTATTGTCTATAAGGATGTCTGCAGCTTTCCCTGAAGAGCACCTATGGGATGAAATTGACATCATGGTTCGATGCTGACCCTCCAAGAGATGGTGGAGCATTTGCTCTGTTCATTTCCCTCATTGAGCCCTGAAACTCCTAACTGAGATGGTTTTTGGAGTCATGCTGGCCCCAACAGGGTACCTTTGTTGGCAGCATCCAAATGTCCCTCACCTGCCGAGTACTAACTCCCAGTGGAGTGATATGCCATGTTACAGAAGATCAGCAGGACAAGATGTTAGCCTGATCTTTCTCTCTGTGTGACCCCAGAAGGGAGCATTAACCTCTCCGGTTTTCAGTTTTGCATTCCTACAAGAGATAAACCAGAACCCACTCCTCATATCACAGGGGCACTTTGAGGGTTAAAGTAAATCATGCTTGTGTAGCACCCGAAGGAGCACCTTGCACAGAAAAAAAAAAAAAAAAAAAATTAGAGTAGCTGTTATTTTGGAGACTTATGATACAAGAATAAAAATAAAAACCCTGGGAAAGCAACAAGAAGAGAAAAATGATGAGTGAGCTACAGGACGGAAATAGATGAAAACCCACAATTACAAAAACGTTTGTCATCAACTCGTCATCCACTCTGTGAAAAGCTATGCAGAACGGGCGCTCTCCCTCATTACTGCTGCAGTCCGTGTTCCAAGACGGTGCCTTCGATTCATTTGGAACAACATGGAGTATAAATAAAGAACAAAATGCAGGATGTTCGGAATGTGTGTCTGGGAGGAAGGGTCACTGTCAGGCTACACTCCCTGCTAGGTGTGCTTTGTATACATTTTCAAAATTGTGACAAACAAGTGGGCAGTCCCAGCTGGAGGCAGGTGCCCAGAGGTCATGAATGTGTGGCTGAGCACTGCCCATCGGGGGCGGCAGAAGCCCTGGCCAGCCTCGCCTGCACCTACAATTCAAGGAGGACGGCATTGGCGGAGACGGACCGCCCTGGGAAGACATGTAGCTTGGAGTCAGCAGGAGGTTGACAAGGAATGTTTGTGATGGGAAGATTTCAATGTCAATGTATTTTATGCAGGGGTGAGTTTATAAACTGAATGCCAAAAGGCTGCAGGTAAAGGGGAAAAAAAAAAAAAAAGGAAAAGGAAGAGACTGGCATTTTCTGATGAGCCCAAGAGTGCTTTGTAAGGATGACTTCCCACAGTGAGTGCTGGGGAAAGGAGAAGGTGTGGCTCAGGATTCAACCTCCTGGGCTGCAAACAATGCCTCTCACTCTTGAAGAACTGCAAAGGCCCTGCTGTCAAAGAGATCAGGAATGAGTCTGAGACTTGACTGGCTGCATTGGTGTTTACCAACCCTGCCCTCTTCACTCAGCCTGAGCCAGGAGTGATGGGAAATTAATGGGGGCAAGCCGGACCCGTCTGAAGGGCTCCACAGAGAAGAAAGTGGCCATGGGACTTCAAGGAATTGGAGCACAATTGATCAAGCCATCAGTCTTCTACCTAAATTTTCCACTAAAACATACTCATCTGCAAATCGTACCTGATAGCGGACTATTTGGGGCTGGTCTTTGAGAGTCAGTATATGCAGGGAGCTCAGAATCTTCTCTGCAAGTACGATGATGTCCGGGGGTATCCCTGCATCCCCAGCATCTTTGTTAGGCGGGAGAGCTCCCCGATATTCACACAGCTGCCTGGGGAACCGTCCCTTCTCTTGTGTCTCTCCTCGTGGCCCTTGGAGCAGGGAAGGCATTGTGGCTCCTGGGAGTTTCTATTCTTTTGGCAGCACTTTGTTTTGTTTTGTGTTCACTGTCTTTCCAAGACTCAGTGAGCCAGGGGCAGCCTTTGCCGACTGGAGAATCTTTTCGGACTCCACTCTCTTTCATAGACAGCACCAGGGATCGGGGTGACCCCACCATAAATGGTGAGGCCCTAAGGGCAAGTTTCTTAACTAGACCTTGACTTGATGGCAGTGAATGTCTACTCACTCGTTCTATGTTTAGCTCATGATGTTTAACTGAGATTTTGGAGGTAAGATAATAGTTAATTTGGCTAGAAGTCTCTAATGGTCCAACTGAAGACCTTAGGTATGAAAGTAAAAAAAAAAAAAAAAAAAAAAAAAATCTGGCTTTAGGATAAATGCATTACCCGGTACATAACATATGTGACGACATACCCCCCTCATGAGCTGTAAATAAGAGTTTTAAACTTTTAAGTATCCAGTTGCATGAACTGGCAATAAAGTGAGGGCTAAACATATTTATTATACTAATATATAACTGTTTAAGATCATTTATAGTCAGCATTGTGACTACATTGACTGGGGACAGCCCTTGTCCTCACATAGAGTCCGATAATGGAGACAGGCAAGCTAACAGCCATTTCCACATGGGAGTGCTTTTTGGAGATGTGAGCAAAGAGCTATCAGGGCACAGGAGAGGGAATAATGGACCTCTGGGGAAATCCAGTAAGTCTGACCCAAGAACCAGCACCACACCTAGGTGGGAAACAATGCTAAGGGTTTGCCTTGTGGAGGAAGTTACTGATCTGCCCAAGGCGAGGGCCGGACGGGATGTTTTTCACCAGTTCCAACCTTAAGAGCGGTGGTAATGACTGATTCTGCATGTGCCTTGCCACACGGTGCTGAGGTCCTCTTACTCATCACCTTGCTTTGCTTTGTTTTGTTTTGTTTTGGACTTGGGTTTTTGCAAAGGTCTTTTTTCCATCTGATTGACTGGAAACTATCTGATAGTCAGAAGGCTGGCATGTGCCCTCTTACCACAACTTCCAAAATGCAAGTGGGTAAATAGTAATCTGGGAAAAGAGGTGTAGATGACATCTGGCTTTTATGTCTAGCAATGGCTAGGAAACAGGAGCATCACGGCTGAAATCTATGTTCTCCAGTGTGCATGAAGGAGTTGTTCTTAACATAAATCTTGAGAGGGCATTTCCCAAGCATAACATGTATGTTCGAAGGAAAGAAAGCATAAGTGACAGCAGCTATGGGCGAACCAAAGCAAGTGCTTCTTTTCACTTAAAACTGACTAACTCTCCGTGATGAACATTTGACTTTCATGACACACTGAAGAAATGGGAATTTTTTACTAGGGAAAGTTTCAACCCATTTTAAAAATGAAGAAACTTAGAGCACCTGGGTGGTTCATTGGGTTAAGCCTCTGCCTTCGGCGCAGGTCATGATCTCAGGGTCCTGGAATTGAGCCCCGCATCGGGCTCTCTGCTCAGCGGGGAGCCTGCTTCCTCCTCCCCCTCTGCCTGTCTCTCTGCCTACTTGTGATCTCTCTTTCTGTCAAATAAATAAGTAAAATCTTAAAAAAGAAGAAGAAGAAGAAGAAGAAGGAACTCATAAGGCCTTTTGTTTTGAGAGTCCAACTTAATTACTGGAACGTGACCGCCAGAGGTGACTCCGAGAACAAAGGAACCATATGTTAAAACTGCATGGAGGTGCACCTGGGTGGCTCAGTTGGTAAGTGTCTGCCTTTCTCACAGATCATGATCCCAGGGTCCTGGCATCAAGCCCCCCGTCAGGCTCCCTGCTCAGCGTGGAGACTACCTCTCCCTCTTCCTCTACCTGCTATTCTGCCTGTTTGTGCTTGCTCGCTCTCTCTCTCTCTGTCAAATAAATAAATAAATCTCAGAAAAAAAAAAAAAAAAACAAAAAACACATGGAGCCCATGCCCACTAATGGTCACGCACACTGTCCAGCTGTCCTCACAAACACCTGTCACAGAAAGCCCTCACTCCTAGTGACAGCAAGACTGCATGAGTGATCACAGGTGGTCCAAGTGCTTGTGAAATTTTTCTCTAATAATTGCGATTTTTGTTTTGTTATTTGTATGTTATTGGTCCTGTGATAAGTGGGGCTTTCTGCACTGATGGTTTTGCCAGGACCTTTTGTCCCTTACGCTTGTCTCTGCGTTTCAGGGTGTTGATACCAAACACCGAAGGACACCAGCTTAGCAGTTGGGTGCTTGCTAGCTGGGTCAGGGGTGGGTGAGGGGTTCCTATGCCCACCCTACAGCTCTGCTCAGACGGTTCATCTGGAAGAGCTGCCTCCTCACCTGTGGGCCAAGCCTCGGTGCTCTGCGAAAGGATGGCTCCACCCATCCTCATTCCCCTGTGTGCTCGCTGATGGGACCCCTTTGTCTCCTTCTTGCTCAGCCCAGCCCCTGTGGATTTGCACTTGGCCTCAGAGCATACTCTAGGCTCCCAGCTCTCCATCTGACCATCCGTGGGTACCCCATGCCAGGCTCCTGCCCTCCCTCAGTCCCGTGAAGACTTTTACCTGAAGATTTTCCCTCCGTGCCTGCTACTCAGTCTGTGCTAAGCATACTGCATGCCATTTTGTATTTTGTTCTAACCCCAGTGCACAGACCAGGAAGTAGTGGCTCAGACAGGCTGAACGACAAGCCCCCAGGTATCAGGAGAGCGGGGCTGACCCTGAGCAAGGGTGCGACTCCCCCAGACCATGGCTCAACTCCCAGCCCAGCCACTACCCCGGGACCTTACTCCATTAATTGTAAAACCTCCTTCATCATCACTGTGCTCTCTGCCATGCCACTACTCTCTGCCCATAAATAGGCCTAATTCTACCTGGGACAGAGAAGAGAGAAACTTCTTTGGATCCTGCTACTCCCTTTTCCTTTTTTTCTTTCAAGGTTGAACATTCTGGAAAAGACCCCATCCCCACCCCCACAGCAGTCCTAACACCTGCTTGCTTCCTCCTCAACACTCAACTGAAAAGCTGACCTCGAAAATCCCCGGTGACCTTGCACTGACCAGATCCTCAAGCCCCGTGTCATCATCGGTGCCTTCTCCGTCTTCAGCTTCCCTAAGCACGCCAGCCCAGGACTCCTCCGCTCACACACCCACTCAGTGACCAAGGTCTTTAAAATCTACTTTCACAGTTTGCCTGCACTTGGCTGTGTTCGTTCCTCCAGTTGCACCGCTGTTCCCGTGGTGTTTACTGGTCTCTGCAACTCCGTCCATTTCCTCTAGGGACCCCAGCTTCGGTGCTCATGCTGCAAGCCTCTCTTTTTGGGGGGATGCCCACCCACGCCACCTCCACAAAGCTCCTGGAGCTACAGATCTGGAGAGCACCCTTCTTCCTCTCCAGCCCAACCCTGGAGCTCGAGCAAAGAATGCCACAAAGCCCAGTCAGACATCTGCCCACTCCAAGTCTGGTATAGAAGCTCCTTCACTTGGACAATTGTACTGGCTTTCATTCCACCTAAACTCATTAAGAACGTGAGGAGAGGTGTGCAGGCTACAAAATCCTGACATACGTGAATGAGGTAAATCATTTGTCCATCCAATAATCTCTGTTCTAATATAACAGAATTAGCAGACACTCTGAAATTTTATAGAACAACTTAGGTCAAATTAAACACTGCTTTTACAAACCTGATAGCTGAAGAATGAGAAATTTTGAAATGGTTTTTAAAAGATCAGGAAAGGGGCACCTGGGTGGCTCAGTGGGTTAAGCCTCTGCCTTCGGCTCAGGTCATGAACTCAGGGTCCTGGGATTGAGCTCCACATTGGGCTCTCTGCTCAGCAGAAAGCCTGTTTCCCCCTCTATCTCTCTGCCTGCCTCTCTGCCTACTTGTGATCTCTGTCTGTCAAATAAATAAATAAAATATTTTAAAAAATAAAATAAAATAGAATAAAAAACAAAAGGTCAGGAAAAACTTGCATAAATGTATAACATAAATTTCTCGTGGAGGAGTGGGTGCAATGAACACCTAGTCTATGCGGTCCCCTTGGTTTGGCCATGCCCACTGCTCTTCGAGCTCCTGGTTCTGAGTTCCCACAGGACTGAGAGATCTATGCATAGAGGTTACTGCTCAACTACACATTATCTCGAAATGTTTGACATTACCCCATGGATGTCCATTCCAAGATTTCAGCTAGATTATAAGCTCCCTGATTTCAAGGCCACGTCTGCTTTTTTTCTACATCCTCCACAAATCCTATTATTGTAACCATTGAGGTATTTTGGAATAAACAGTTGTAGTTAATCTTGAAAAATGTGAGATTATGTCTTCCTCAACTGCATTGTTTTACATTTGAAAGCATGTTGGTATCTCCCTCTGGGTTAATAAAGGGCTGCATAGGTTGTTGATCTGACCAACTGCAGTATTTTGTGTGTGTGTAGGGGTGTGTGTGTGTGGTTAACTACAATTTCTTCTCCTACAACTGATCTAATTACAGATGTATGCTAACAGTTCAAGCCAAGCACAAATAAAGACAGACATGATCATGCTTAAAATTGCCTAACACTACCCGGAAAAAACCTTTGATGACAATTTTTAATATTAAAACTATACACCCAGGTACACCTGTCTGGCTCAGTTAGAAGAGCATGTGAGTCTTGATCTTGGCATCATGGGTTCGAGCCCTGCATTGCATGTACAGATTACTAAAAAATAAACAAATAAAACTTTTTAAAAATGGCTATACAACTATGTGCAATATTAAATCTGAATATATTATTTCCTTTAAAATAGACACCAAGTCTTTGATAAGAAAAATAGTCACTTTTTTTATATTATGCATTTTCTCTAATCTAACCCATCATTTGTAAGTAGAGGCCACTTCAGTTGTGTCTTTTAAGGATCAGAGGAGTTTGTAAATTCTCCATGGCAGCAAGACTTATGGGAAAGCACTTCTTGATATAACCACAACTCCTGAGCCCTAAGGAAATGGAAAAAGAATCTGTAGGGACTCTTGTCCGTTGTCCATAAAGTTTCTAAATACTCATCTCATACACAAACAGCCAAGTTCACCACTTGAATTTTTCACTCTACTGACATCACTACCTTGTGTTAAATTATAAAAGGCAAGTTTAAGAGACCTGTTATCATGTTGGATTAAACACAGTCCACTGTCTCCCAGTTTGGCTACAGCGGGCCCTTCCAGACATCAGGGAAGTGGATTCTAGGTTTTGAAACCACATTTACTTGACAGAAGAGAAAACCACAGAAATCGGGATAAGATGTTGGCACTGAATCAATGGTCTCCCTGTGGAGACGACCCATTTCCTTCAGAGAAGATTCTTTCTCAGGCATAATTTTGAGGTTACCTCGGAGACAGGAGAACATCTCAGGACAACAACGTGGGTCTCGCAGTGAGGAAGGAGCCACTGGACAGACAGCCCTGACTCTCAGAATGCGGTTCTTGGTCAGCAAAGGGCAAAACTTGCAAACAATTGTTAGGTCTTAGAATTAATATTGCTGTCATCATAGCTCTTCAAAACCCACATGCTTAAAATCCCAACAGCTTAAAAAGTAAGCAATACCTGAACTCTACAACAACCTCTGCTTGTTTTTTCTTTTCAAATAAATAAACAAATAAATAAATAAATAAAAACTTGAACCTTAGAGGAGAAATATTAAGTCCCAACCCACGTACTCCCCAAACAGTTAAAGTGGAATCCACTCCCACTTTCCCTTCGCTGTTCCTACAGTGGAGCGATCCCTTTATTCTCATCTTTTGTCTTCCCCTTTCCATCTCTGCTTTGAAGACCAAAGAGCTTTACAGAAGGTCTGACTGATTCAAAGAACCAATTGTAGAAGATGCTCTCCCAGCAAAGCCATCTGCTAAGCAGACAGATTCCCCCAGGCATCTGCTTGTAACACATACGACAGAACACCTCCAGGCAAATCGTATGACCCAGATGCCAGCAGATCCACTCTTCTTGAACCGTTTCTGTGTGATGAGGATTTTAATCTTGGCAATCATCAACATGGCTTCCACTGTATTTGCATATAGGACAATGTTTCTTTTTGTCAATTATGAGAAGTCACATTCCTCTGATAAATTCACATTCTCCTTTGGAAAACCTATAGCATGCCACCTTAGCATCACCTTCCTTTCCTCTTTGCTGGTTCACAGTGTAAAATATTTTGAAAGGCACTTGGGGAATTTATTTAACCTAGTTTGGAAATATCTCTGTACGTATGAAAAAGTAAAATAAAACAGCCTCTAGTTTCTGAGCACCTCCGTGTTCATCCTTCACTAGAATTCAAGAACAAGGTAACTAGAAGCCATGCTAAGCTGCTGCTGGGGAAAATGCTATTTTACAGAGAGTCGTCTGGCGATTCCGCACTAATGAATGCCTTCTGTATGTTTCCTTAGATAAAGTTATGATTCACCCAGCAGATGAACACCAAAGCAGCTCAAAGGTCAGAAAATGACAGGGAAAAACGTTTTGAAATACAGACGCAGATTGTTTATTCCTAAACTCCTTATCCCCGCCCCTCCTATCCCTCTCAACCATGTGGAGCAAAATAACTCCTTGCATTTTCTGACCGAAGCAGTTCCATTTGAAAAGCTTGCCAGTCGGGATGTTTGAAAATGTTGCTGAATGATTAAACACAAATCCTTAAACGGAAAGAGCTGGTTTGTATTAACTATCCTAGAGCAACGCTGTCTGCCCACACTTGTGCCCATGTCTGGCTGCCGGCTGATAAACGTGGTGGCTTTAAGATATTACTTATTAGCATGCCTGTATATTTCTACCTCACACAGTCACCCAGGGGTGATTGCTATCTGTTAATTGAATTCTGTGCCAGCAACTGTGTCTTTGTGTGCTCACCATTATAATTTCAAGGATTGTAACTTCATTTCCTATTTACCAATAAGAGTGATAAAAATATAAAGTGATGTATTTATGCATTCCCAAATGTGTGATGTGTGCGCATGTGTGTATAAGGATATATATTTACGTATATGCATAAATATATATATATATATATATATTTTTTTTTAAAGGAGAGTGGCTTAAAGTCACAATACATTACAAAAAGACGCAATTTATTAAACTCAACATTTCTATCTAGAAATGTGTGCGTGCAGCCACTTGGAGTCTCCTGCCATTGAGTGTGGCTGATGAGTCTATAGAGCGGAAGCAGGCGTTTTTATTTTTTACACAATAATCAAAACTGACACTGTGGGCAGAATAACCAGTGAACAGTTATGAAACTGTTCATTTATAAACCTGTCTTTTTCCGGGGCATGTGAGAATAAGCCACAGTGATTTCGTTAGCCCTCTCTGGATTCTCAGAATGCATCTGTCTGAATCAGGCATCGCATGTAATGCACCTGCCGTGAAGAAGCCGTTTGGATCCGGGATGGGGAGGACACGTCATCAGCCCTGCTGAGTCAGGGCAAGGGGCGGGGTCTGTGGATATCTGAGAATCACGGATGTCAACCACCCTGATGCCAGACTGATCTCAATTTCCTCTCATCGAAAGTAAGTCATTGGCTCCCATTTTCTGAGACCTGATGTCCTAAGGCACAGTGAAAGTTTGAAGTCCTGTAGCTAAATAATGTGTCTGATAATATGTTTGGTTAATCACTGGTAAGAAAGAAAGGTCATTGACCGATGGTCGTAACTAATCCAGAAACAATGTTCTGGACAATCCTAACAACCTGAGTGACTTCACCAAGTTATACAAGAGTTATTTCCCAGTTTGGAGAAGATGGAGAGAATGGTTTAGAATAGTGGCTATTCTAATCACTACCTTTGGTGGTACCCGTAGTAACGTACCGAAGACCCCTGGTTCTGGATGAAATTCTCCCCTTCAGAAGGTCTGGCATATTCCCTTATTAAAATGCATTCTGAGCTCAGAGTAGCTGTGGGATTTCTGGAACCTCGGAATATTTGGATTCAAATCACAGTGCTTCTCTACCTGTAGACCAAAAGTGGCAAAATAGCAATAAATGAAAAACAATCAAATAAATAGAGGCAGATTTCTAAGGAATCCAATTTGATCAGAAGATAGTTTCTAATTACAGAAACTGGTCCCCCCATCCCTGGGTTAGGCATTGGTCCACATCAGTCTTGGCAGATCACGTCCCAGAAACACACAACACAGGGGACGAAGACTTGCCTCTGGCACCAACCAAATCCTGGCATTCTCTCGATCCAACTCTGAGGATCCCTGATGCCTTGTATGGTCTTGTGGCAAGTGTCCAGCTGCTGCTGAAGTGAAGTACCCCGTACACAGAGACACGTACTCACAGTGCTTAGTACCTTCCCTATAACACAAAACAATTAAAATTAAATTAAAATTCCATTCTAGTACTACAGGTGATGTTTTTAGGTATTGAAGAAAATATAATTAATTTTTTCCAACTCAATTCAAATAAAAATCAAGACTACTTTGTAATACACTGATTTCCAAACTAAAAACAAGCAAGACAAAGAGCTTACAACCAAGCTTATAAGAATGCTTGGGGAGGATGAGTGGGCGTGATGGAGAAACAGGAAATAGACAAGAATACAAAAAAAAATGAGGGTCGTAAATAAAAGAGAAAGATCGAATGGTGTTGGGAGGAGGAAAAAAATCACAACACACTTGGCAGTGAAAGGATAGCAAACAACTTATGGAGAGATGGCATCAGTGATTTACCTAGAAAGGAAATTTAAGGTTTCAAAATGGACAAACAATGTAGGCAGACAACCCCAGCCAAGGAAGCCACGTAAGGAAAATCAGAGGGAAGCAGAAGTCTGGGTGTGCAGCCCGTCAGTACTGGGTTGTAGCACACAGGTAGAAAAGACAGTGAGCTGAGCCCCGAAAGGGGGGACCAGCCACATCATGAAGGGCCATCCCCAACCAGCCGTGGAGGTGGATCACATGGTGAGTCATAGGGAGCCTCTGGCAGTTGCTGGGCAAGAGAAGTCCAGGACTACAGAGATGCTTTCAGAACAGTAGTCTACAAAGTGTGAAGAAGAGGTTGGGCTTCAGGCAGAGAGAAGACAGATTACAAGCATGGACTATTAGAAGAGAAAGACAGGTGTGCCAGGCAATGTGGTCACAGTGATGCTGCATAACAAACAACTACAAAATTAACAGCAACATCCAACAGTAAGCTTTTATTTGGGTCACAGATCTGCAGGTTGACTGGGAGTCAGCTTATCTGGGCTTCCAGATAGCTTATATCTTAGGACCAGTAAGCTAACTTATGCCTGTCTTCTCAGCAAGGGCAGATCCAGAGGACAGACACACAAGAGCCCAAGCACAGTGTGTGTAAGCACATTCCAAGCTTCTGTCGAGTCACACTGTTAACCTCCCATTGGCTAAATAAGTTCCTTGGTCAATCACAACATTAATAAAATAGGGATGTCCACCTCTTCCATGGAAATAAGCAATGGAGTATGAACAGTCTGAGCAAGAATTCAACCCACCCTAAGAGGGTCAAATCAAGGAGGTGACCCTTGAGATAAGAAAGATGAAACAGATGTGATGAGTCTTATAGAGGCAACCCCTGAAAAGTTCACATAAAGGGTAGGATTAAAAGGAAAAGTGGGGGAGAAAAAAAAAAGATAAATTTCAGTTTTCAAACCTGGGAAGTTATGATTATTTCGAAGCCACATTCTTAAGTATTAAGAAGAAATTAAATTTGGAGAGGATCACAGTGCACGCCATCTACTGAATTTAAAGTACGATGAGGGTCGGGCATAGATGTCCAAGGGGCGCCTTTTTCTATAGAACTAGAACTCAAACAAAAGTCAGGTTGAAAGAGAGTTCCACTCGTCATCTGCATGGAGGCTGGACTCAAGAGTTGAAGCGAATCTTCCAGAAAGACGTCCTTCGCAGAAGAAGAGAGGGCAGGCCCAAAGACAAGGTCTCCAAGGATTGCACCCAGACCTCAGAACCCACACAGAAGGTTATCTCTGGCCGCTCCTCTTTTCCATCTTCCACATCCAGTTGCTTACAAAATTCGAAACATTCTTTTACTGGGATGTACATTAAACTTTTCCTCAAATTTCATTTTCACCACCACTTTTGAGTTTAATATGAAATAGCAATAAATCTCAAACCCTGGAGGAAGCCAAAATTACAGATTTGGAGTTAGTAGCAAGAGGAAAGCTAGAGAGGCAGATACAGGAGTTGTCCCTATAGAGCTGGGGGAGCTGGAGTTAACAGGAGTTAGTTGAGACCACCAAAGGAATCAGTACATAATGGAACAAGGTGACAAGAAACTGAGGCGAGAAGGTCCCTATGTCTTAGGAGCATGGAGAGGACGAAAAACCAGTAAAGGATGGTGGATTTTAGTCAATGAAGATAGAAAGTAGGGCTAGGGGTCAAGACATTAAGGGTAAAGAGATATCTAGGAATGAAGTGGTCCCATCAATGTGTTGAATATTGATAGAGTAGTAGAAGAAGTGAGGTCTGGGGAAGAGACATGATAGGGTAGAGTGGAAGTCACAGGGGTTTTGAGAGACACTTTCACTAAAATGAATGTGAAAGCCAGAAGACAAAGGGTTAATATGGACCGCACTCCCAGAAGGATTCAGTGATGGATCCAGAGAGGCAAGAAAGGCTCAGTGATGAACCCAGAAAGGACCAAGGCAGGGCATAATAGCCAAGGGACATTTTCAAATGTTTGCACAATTTAAAAAAAAAATGGAATCTTTGCATTTGAAGAAGATGTAGTACTTCAGTTAGCTGTTGACAAGGGGAGACTGGAAAGCAGCATTCTAATTCTTTCCTCGTGCCTCATTCCCAGGCTGACTTTTCACACATTGAATCCCTCTCACCAATTTATAGTTAACTAATAAGGGTCAAAGATTTGGCTGGTTTTCTGAAGTCTTCCAAACCCCAATCAAAAATTAGTGTTCAGTTCTATCTCCTTGGGCTGAAAATTCTTCTGACCCGATTACTCTGTGCGAGTAGTTGTACATTGTCCATATGCTCTGAGGCACCATCTCCCACCTACTTCCTAGCTAGAGTTCTTAACCATCTTTCTCCTTGTAGTTGCATGACTTGGGTACACAAGGAAGGTGTCAGATTATTAGGGTATTTCAAGTTGATTGCTCTCCACTATGTTTAGCAATTTTTAAAGATTTTATTTATGTATTATAGAGAGAGAAAGAGAGAGGACACTAGCAGGAAAAGGGGAACGGAGGAGGGAGAAGGAAAAACAGAGAATTCCAATCAGACTTCACACTGAGCGTGGACCTGATCCATGGCTCACAGGGCTCAGTCTCAGGGCCCTGAGATCATGACCCGAGCTGAAACCGAGAGACGGATGCTTACCTGACTGTGTCACCCAAGGGCCCCCCGACCGTGTTTAAGCTTTAGGGAAACTGGAATATGCTCACCAACAAAACTAAATGTTTTTTATTTTATTAAACATAAATATGAAGTATATTTGTTTAATAAGACATGAAAGTTTTCTGTAGATGATATCAATTACTAACAGGAATATCTACCTGAGAAGCCAGACTGGGAGAAAGTACGTGTATGCTTGTGTGTGTGTGTGTGTGTGTGTGTGTGTGTGTGTGTGTGAAGGAGAACACTTGCCCCCCATCTTCTCCATAATAGAAATGATAATCAGAGTTACCGTTTTGGAGCATTTGCTATATGGGCACTTGACATAAGTCATGTCACTCAAGTTGTTTATCTTTCTGGTAGACTATTAATGTTTTTGAACCTCCCAGAGCAAAATGCCCATCTTCTCTGCACACTGTACCCTGATCCTGTCTCTTGCTGTCTGATCCGTGGCTTTCTTTTCAATATATTTTTTCTAGTGTTGGTGTAGAGTAGGTGTTTCCATTTCTACCACTTCCTGTGTTTTTTCTTTTTTTTGTATAATTTCAATTTATCCAGAAGATTTAAAACCAGAGAATTTAGAATGCAAAGGAACTCAGGAGGTCTCTACTCCTCCTCTTTTTCTATTGATTAGAGCACCGGCGCTCACAGAGGCTGAATTGTGAGCTTACGGAGCTAACTACCGGATGAGAACTCCAGCTTCCTGGATCAAAGTCTAGCACCCGACACATGACCGTTTCATCTCACCACAGCAACTCTGATGCGCCCACTTGTCCAGCCCCCATCTGATCCCGGGTCGGTGGCTGGACTCCTAAAGCTGATGTCATTCTGCAGCTGGCCTGAGTATGGAGATAAATCCAACACAAACTTAGGTAATTCTCAAAGAGTGAGTGTGATAAACCTCGCTTGCTGATGTGTAGCATTAGTGGCCATCTGCAAACCAAGCCATTGGCTTCCCTTCACCCAGGCTGTTTTTGGCCTTTGGGAGCTCAAGTAGGTCAATTCTAAATGCACTAAATGCACTAAAATGCACTGAGACACAAACACGTTGCATAGTCCATAAACACAGCAATTAACTCTTCCACTGCCCAAAGTTCTACTGCCAGATGGAAAATGAGAGCTCTCCCAGCCAGAAGAGAGGGAAAGCCAAAGCCGGTTACCTAGCAATCTATCACTGCAATTCTTCTGGTCCAGTACGTTCTGCTAATTATATATTTTCAAAATATGAACATTTTTTAACTTTCAAAAGTTAAATGTGATTTGATTTCAATTTTATATTTATGTATTCTTTACCGAGCATGCAATATAGCCATCCACATTGAGGTATCCTCTTACTTCGGTGACCGAGTGGATGTTTCCATGAAAGTAAATACCCACCTATTTCCTAAATATTTACATAATGAGCTATTTAAATGCAAGGGATTCTAATATATGTAAACAATTGCAAATAGCATATTTGGGAAAATCCAAAACAAAAATATCCACCGTTACTTGTAATATGTGACTCATAACTTAGTCAAAGCATATTTCTGAGTTCTTATGCCATGAAGAACTGTATACGATAGTTATAAGCATAATATATTTTCAAGACAATTAGAAACCAATAAAATGAAGGAGTGAAATACAGTGTGACAAGATTGAAGAGTTATTAAGTGTCAATTATAATTTTTTCCTTAAATTATGCCATGTGCAATACCCAGAGGAATATATTTTAAATCATCAGATCAATCAATCACAACAAAGCCCATAGGAAGTGATTTCACACTTTCCTGTGAATTATGACAAGTCACATAGTGCATAGTTTTTGTTCAGAAACATTCATCTTACTTCCATGCATTCCAACTCAGCATCCATCCTTCCTTTTTGCTAGAAGAGGAAATGGAAAAGAAAGAGGGATATGGTGGAGCAAACACTTTTTGCCCTTGAAAAGCCATGAGACTGTTCCCACCAGTGAGAGACTCGTATCTGTCTACCCCGTACTAATCACTGCCCTCCAAAACCTCTTTTCACACACAGAGCTGAGACCAGTCAGCTCAGAGCTAATGAGTGACACTGTTGCAGTTGGTGATGGCAAGGGCGTGGAAAAGGTTTGGACAGACAAAAATACCTTCCTTAACTGTGACTGGAGGCCGTCCCTTCCCCGTTCTTCTCAACCACGATAACCTGAAATAACTGACTAGATGAATGGAATGCTGCGCCATGGTTTGTCCCATCTGCTGGAGTCGCCTTAATACAGCACCTCAAAAGCCAAAAGCAAATCAAAGTCATAACTGGTCTTGAATTTTTTCATTGCTCCCCTAGGCTCACCTTATTCAACGGTGTGAGATTTTTGCAAACTAATTTCTATAAAGAATCTTGGAACCATGGGAGGGAATTTAAACGAACAGAAGAGAGGGGCATCACCTCTTACTCAGTCTCAAGCATGTCCTGCGGTGCCACGTTAGGGAAGTGGGTGCCTTTCTTTGTGGGCGAGGGGTGAGCCTGGAAAAACAACTGCATTAGTCAAGAACAGATCTGGCCCATCAGCATTTTAGGGTGTTTTCCTCTTAAAAGAAAGTAGACCTATAAAATTCCAATATTTTTATAGTTCTAATAGATTTATTCATTCGAAGGGGAGGGGGCAAAAGGAGAGGGAGAGAGAAAGGCTGAAGCAGACGCCATGCGGGGCGGGGATCCCGACATGGGGCTCCGTCTCATGACCCTGAGATCATGACCTGAGTCAAAACCGAGAGCTGGATACTTAACTGACTGAGCCACCCAGATGCCCAAATTACAATATTTTTAAACCAGAAATACGCACACACATACACACATATGTAAGTGTGTATCTATGTATTTTATATGTTTTGGGTATATATTTTATTTGTATTTTATTTTGTAAATGTTTTCTATGTATTTCACATATATCTCTGAGTAGGAGGGGTTCTATTTGCTGTTTACAACTCCCAACAACACAGTGAACACTTGAGGGCTGTAGTTCCCTCCCACAGTGGAAACCAAAGAGCGTCTTTTCAGCACTTACTTGAGGAGAGCACCTTGTTAACACGGTCCAGGCTTCTGCAATGAATTGAGCACCTCAGTCACTTAACCGACTGAAACAGATGAACACTGAGCTTTTCCTAGATATGCACCATGTTTTTCGTTCTGTAAAATAACGAAAGTGTTAGTGGCCTAACACTTCTCCTGTTAAATCACACAAGTAAAATGCAAATTAACAAAGGCAAAATACAAAAGAAGCACTCAAAGACTTCAAGAGTTTGAAAGATTTTATAAGAAAAAAAATTATGAAAACCAACAAAAAAAGTACCACAGATCCATTTCCTCCAATATTTTCACAGTGAGCTTTTTATTATAGAAGCTACACTTTTCGACAAGTTCATTTTCCCCAGTCTGTGTCCAAGTAAGTCATTTGTCACATCTGAGTGCATATATTTTGTTCTGGACCCATAAACCCTAGGGAAGGTTCACTTTCTTTTTCATTGAAATTCTTCCCTGATGGATTTTTTTTTCTTTTCTTGCAGAGTAATTTTATACTGCCAGTGGTGTTCGCAATAATATATCAAAAGTTAAATTTATGTCAACATCCCCAGATCAACTATCAGATGTTGCTATTAACGCTGACATCAAAATCACTAAGAAATTTCCATCATGTAAATTAATTATCGGAATTGTATCAGCATGAATACGTAATGACATTATTCATGCAAATAATTAAAAATATGCCTCCTGAAAACAAATTATAATAATAGAATAAAATGTCATTATTGTGGCCTCCCGACAATCCATTAGGCTTGGCTTAGGCACTCAAGACTTCCAGATTATCATAAAGAAAAGGAACATAATGAAGGCATGTTATTAATGCCAAAATGAAAAGTGTGAGGATGACACAGTAGTGGGCCAGGTCATGGTGGTGCCCGGGCCACCTTCTCATGGCACCTTTTCACCGTCCAATTATCTCCACCGTTACTGTTGAAAAGAATACTATTGTTATTTTACTATTGCCAATTTTGAGTCTCAAAGGACCTCTCGCCTAGAAAGGTTGCAGTTATTAAAATACTGGTGTTGTTCTAGAATGCAGCAGGGAAAAAACATAATTAACCTGCCTGCTCGCAGGTTATCTCTCGCTACCCCGCAAAAACGTAATTACTACCTCTCGGTGAGCACAGGGAGAGCTGGTTATGGAGTTCGCCAACGTATGCAAATCTTCCCAAGAAGAGAGACGTAGCAATGACAGGATTCAGGCTCCTCTAGGGAAAAAAAAAAAATGTCGAACCCCATGGAATTAACACGCTAACAATGTCCACACCAAAGCCCTTAGCTCAATGGTCGTTGCTATTAATGACTCATATTTAAAACGGTGAGAACATTGGCTGTGAGGCCAACTGAGCAGGAAGCAGAGCCTATCTGTGCCTTTCCCTCCCAGCCAGATTCCCTCAAAGACTCTTTTGTCTGCCGAAGAATCAGAACCTTGTCCAAATCCACTTACAATGTGGGGCTCTGATTCTAGGGAAAGAAGCAAAACTTCACAGGCCAGAGTTGCAATGAATTCATGTAAAAATGGAAGATCTCACCACGGAAAACACATAAACACATAGCAATAGGTGTTATCAGCAGAGTAAGAGGCAGCCTTGGGTGGAGAAAAGGAACGTCGTATCAGTTCCCAAGAAAGTTGCTTTGCTGGGTAATAGGGAGCCCTTGCTTGGTAGAGTTTGCTTAATGAGTTAACAAAGCTTCTATCCCTGCTTGGAAGTCCAGCTCCGCTGCTGTTAACCTGAAAACAAACAGATCAAACCTGTACCCTTAACTTCAAGCTGTATTAGTAAAATCATGTTGTGCGACATCTCGGTGGTAACATGCAATATGTTGTAAGCATTGTGTTTTTGCAAAACCATCGCTTGTCCATAATTCATGGAAGGCACTGCAATTTAAGAATAACATATTTTACAAAGCAAAACCAAGAGTAATTTAAATTAATACCTTTCATACTTTGTCTTTCAGAGGGCCCATCTATAAACTTACCATTGGGATTTGTCATGTCAATCACCCCTGAACCAAAGAAAGACTCAGCATTTGTCCTCAGGGAGGGGAGACCCAGGCCCCACCTGTCTGGAATGATGAGGGAACCGTTGGCCGTGTTCTCACAAGGGATAGTCTCCTGAAGTTAGGAATATTTAAATTTCCCAAATGCTTAATAAGGAACTGTAAATTGAATCTTGTTCAGAATTCAAAGGCCTAGTCTTATACCACAGAAACTCACAAGAGTCATAAGAATAAATCTCTGGAAGCCTGGAAAAATTGGAGAATTAATTATGGTGGCACACTCTAACTTACAAATAAGAGGGACTTTCCCCAAGAAGTTACCTTCAATCAAAAGTTCTCATGCATCAGGATTTCCCTGGAAACATGAACGTTCCCTGTCACAGACAGAGTGTCCCTCACTGCTTATCACACTAACTGCCCTGTGCTGCCTTTTCTTTTACCCCTGTGCATTTTAAGAAAACCAGTCATCTAGGACAAACAACAACAAAATAATAATACACATTTATCTTTCTTTTCAGTAAGATTTTTTTCTTTCTTTTTTTTTTAATAGTTTTAGCAAGAAAAGTAAATCACTTACTATCACACCTAAACCCCAGTAAAAGTCATCAGCGCTTGGTCCTGTTCCAGTTTGGGAGCTCTCCTAGAAGAGAAGGAGTAACTCTCATTCCTCCTGTCCCTGTATGGCCTGCTGTCTATCTGCCGAGTTGGAGTGACCGCATCTGCGATGACAGTGACCGGCCAATAAATTTTGTCATGACTGCTTTCTGATAAAGTGGAGAACGGAGTCCAGCTGGTGACGTGCTGGGCAGGAAGAGAATGATGGTGAGAACCACGTAAGAGAGTGGACAAAGAGTCTAAGAGACCAAGTCCTGGAGGGACAGAGCAGAATCATTCAAGTCTAAGGAGTCCAGAGAGAGCAAAGCCATGGACAAGGTCCAGTTCTGATGGCTCCCAGTGGTGAGAACAGGAGTCCCCAGCCCTGAGCCAGGTCCTGCCGGAAAGCCCATTCGAGCAAGAGAGGGAAGAGCAGAAGCATGCCAGTTCCCCAGGGATAGGGACAGGCAGAAATACGGCCCCCATTCAAGTGGGGTAACAAGACCGGGCCATGGGGTTGATGCCCCGGTGGGGGATGGAGAGACCGTGGGCCGTCATAGGACTCAGGTAGATGGTGTGGGCAGCACTTGGCTTCATGGACGTTGAAAATTAATGGTGATCAGAGGAGGCTCTTGAGTCTCTCAAGCATGCACAGGCAGGCCCAAGGCCAAGTCCACTCTCCGTAAAATCTGCTGGGAAGCAGAGATGCAGGAGTGCCGCTGGCCCGCCTGCCTCTAATTAGTTGGGGCACAGGAGCATGGAAGCCCCCGGTCAGCCTCTGAATAGGGCCTGAAAAGAGCACAAACTGATACATTTGGGTTTGTGTGACAGCATGACTCCGGCCAGCTAATTAAGCCTGGACCATTTGCCTGGGACAAGGTGGTGTCTTTTTTTTTTTTTTTTTTAAGATTTTATTTATTTATTCGACAGAGAGAGATCACAAGTAGGCAGAGAGGCAGGCAGAGAGAGAGGAAGAAGCAGGCTCCCCACCAAGGAGAGAGCCCGATGTGGGGCTCGATCCCAGAACCCTGGGATCATGACCTGAGCCGAAGGCAGAGGCTTTAACCCACTGAGCCACCCAGGCACCCCTAAGGTGGTGTCTTTCTAAGAATAGTGGTTCCTGCTAATCAGCCTCCTCTCTCAGGACAATGCTCCCCCAGAGGACAACGTCCTCCAAGGAGCAGAATGTGCCCCGTCTCAACCAGCACCATGTTCTCCCTGTAAACACATAACTCCTTCAATAAATAGCAGGATATTTCGGAGACCCCTGATTGAATGCCCGCCGAGACAGTCTTCAGTCAAGGAGACAAAACAGAATTTTCTTCACTCCCAGCTTCTCTCCTTCCTCCAAAAGTCTAGTGGGCACTGAGTTCAGGTGCAAACCTGGATTGAGCAAATGCAAATTCTTCCTAAACATCACCAAATCCCTTTGATACAAATACTTTTTGAGAAGTTACAAATATAATAATAATCACTCAACTTCCCACCACTTGAATTAATTACTATTACTTTATCTTATTTACTTTTAGACTTTTTCTCCTAAGAGATTCACATAGCTTCCTCTTCCAAATGAAGACAACGTTCCAGGTGAAGGGAAATCCACCGTCACTGCCCTGTCCTATCCCTTTACCTGGTTACAGAGGAAAGCATTATCTGCCTTAACAACGGGGCTTTCCACACTACCTGTACACCCTTGACTTTTGGCAAAGGCAAACCCAAACTTGGTTTAGCCAAGTAGCCAAATGACTATTAACTTCTCATCTTGCCCCTCTCTGCCCCAACCTCATATGTCCTCCTAAAATTATCATTCCTCTTGTCTTATTGCAAGTTCTTTTTGTTCTTCTACAAGAGCACAATGTTGCGACACTCCAGTTAAAATGATCTACATCGTTCTCTGCCTTACCCTTGCCTTCATCAAACAACCTTTCGAGGCTTCCTCAACTTGGTATGTACCTCCATCCTCTCCCCAAAAGAACACTTGTCAGAATGAGTGTTTTATGTGAACAAAGGCCCATGTCCTTTATGACTCCTGTCCTGGTACAAGATGCATTTTTGTAGGGTTCTCACGCTGCAAGACTGAAGGACCATATAGCCCATGGGAGGAAAGGAATCCCATAGGTGATGGCATCTTGACATTGGCATTCACAAATTCATACTGCCAGTAATTAAATATTTAGAGATTGAAGTCATGAAAAGTAGACATTCACCTTCAAGGTATGATATTAAGGACATACTCACCACCCAAGAATTTCCTCTCCTAACCAGGGTCTCTGGCTGTGGCAAGCTTGAATTCTTCCTCATTCATCAGTCAAAGACATTTCTTGGTGTAAAATATGTTGTCTGGGCAGATAGCAGTTAGATTGTTAAGATAACCACAGGGCATGATGGTGTCAGGTGTGATAGTCTGAGGAAAGTCTGTGGGCACAGAGGGAGGGAAGGCCAGTGGCCTGTGGGGCTGCTCTGGGAGGGAGGCCACATGTCTGGGAGCCACACAGAGGAGTCAGATGGCTGGCATAGGCCAGGGGGTTGCGGAGCCATCTGGAGAAGGGAGAGCAGCGCCGGGGTGTCTGTTGAAGTAGAGTGAAGCTCCGCAGGGAGGAAGAGGGGCACAGCAGGACAGCGGCTAGTGTCCAACCTCTGGCTGTGGTCCCTGGAGAAGATGTTCATGTGGCTTCATCACAGCTCAGGGGGGGACCCCCACGTCTGACCAATTTGCCTGGAGAGTGGCACTAATGATATAAAACACCACCGTCTTCTTCGGATAGCACATTTTTTCCCATCAGAAGCTGTGCATTTGGTCTCATCAAAGTTGCAAAGGAAGAAAAAGGCACTTCAGATTCATTTAAGAGGAAGAGGATTCCCTAGGAGTGACCTAACGGAAGGCTTGTGTCACACGTGCCTCTGCACACATGGCAGGTGAATGATACCAAACCGCCAATATTTAGGGCA
Organism: Mustela nigripes; assembly: GCF_022355385.1. NCBI lineage: Eukaryota > Metazoa > Chordata > Mammalia > Carnivora > Mustelidae > Mustela > Mustela nigripes. The sequence continues at coordinate 145,390,697 of NC_081561.1, read as the reverse complement.
CCCCGGGCACTCGGTCGGGAAGCGTCTGCCTTCAGCTCAGGTCGTGATCCCCGGGTGGTGGGATCGGGCCCCGCATCGGGCTCTCTGCTCAGTTAGGAGCCTGCTTCTCCCTCTGCCCCTGCCCCCCCCCCCCTGCTCATGTTCTCTCTTGCACTCTCTCTCTCTCAAATAAATAAATGATCCTTTAAAAAAATAAGTGAAACTGCCAAAATTCAATCATTTTCTCTCTTAGGAATGGTATTTCCAGAGACAGAAGGTAAGTCTGTAAGATGCAGCGTGCTTAGCTTCTAGTCTCAGCCGGTTGCCCCTGCCCCTGCTGCGTCTCCGGAGCATCCCAGAACCTCAGTGTGAGAGAAGACACGCCGCAGCGTAGCATCACCACAGCCCAGCTCCCGAAGCCTCAGTGCCCCCGGGAGACAATCCTGCTGGCCCAGCTTGCGTCCGCCAGGAAGCTTCTGGGGTTACAGATGACAAACAGCGCGGCCGGTGGGGACCTTCTCTGGGCAAGTGGTGTGTGTGTTAGTGCACGTGTACGTGTGTGCATAACACGTGTGTGTGTGTGAGGGTGTGTGTACATACACGTGGAGGGGCCACCAAAGTCAGTGTCCTAAGAACAATGATCTCAGACAGGATGCCACGCCAGGGCAAATGTTAGTACACTCACTCCTTCTGCAAAATACCCAGACCCTGACGGAACCTCATAAAACTAAATCACTGGTGAGTATAATGTTTCAGTTCGGTTATTGAGCCACTGGACCGTTTGACGGCTGCGTGGAGCCCTCTGTGTAGTCATTACCACCCAAGGAGCTCCACGCTTGTAGGACAAAGTCCACATTCCCCCGTGCCCGCCGTGGGAGCCCTCACGGGACCCAGCCCCCCCACCTCAGTCAGTGCCCTCATCTCGCATCACCCCAAAGCCGGAACCCGGCCCCACCCCCACCTCAGTCAGTGCCATCATCTCGCATCACCCCAAAGCCCGGACCCGGCCCTCCCACCTCCGTCAGTGCCCTCATCTCGCGTCACCCCAAAGCCCACTCTTGGGTTCGGCCTCATTTCCTCCCACCACCTCCCCCTGACACTTCACTCTTTTCCCCAGGAAATGCCTTCTTTCTCCTCCCCAGCTCTCCCCATGTTACTTCTGCCCAACGCTGCTCGACCCCGGCTCCTCCTGGAGGACCCTTCTCAAACTCTGGTCCAGCAGGACAACAATGCCTGCTTCACGGGTGGCCGCAGGCATCCGCCAAGGGAGTCTATAAACAAAATGCAGGATCTGGCCGTTGGTACCTCGTCAGTGACAACTACAATGAGATGATTCTCTGTATTATCAATACCGTCTGATAATGGTGTCTGACACTGCTCTCCCGTGGCTGCGTTTCCCACACTCTGCTCCATTTTCTGGAGTCTTCAAGCTCTCGCGGTCTTGGATCCCATCATATTCTGCCTGGCATTGCTGCCCAGCTGCCTCTCCCCCGTGAGTCCTGTCTTCTCAAACATCTGCTCTCCCGAAGAGCAGGACCCTGCGTTGTGCTTCCCGTCTCCTAACACGGCGCTAGCTGGGGCACGTGCTCTGTGGATGCCTACGAAACTGTTTGAAGACTATGTGGAGGAAAAACAAGAGGGAATAAATAATTTTAGAAAGCCAGATTTTGCAGATTTTATATGAAGAGGAGCCTCAAAGTTAAATAAGATGAACTTCTAGCGGTAGAAAGAGAATACTGACAAATGACGCAGACACAGAGAACTTCGCAAACTATTTTCCTGCAGCATCTTTTACTCAAAGTGTCGCCAGACATTTGCAGAGAAGAGTTAGTTGTGCCAAGGACAGACGACTTAAGGAAATATTGTAGTCACATTTTATAATGGGGGTGAGGCTTTCCCAAGGCGTCTTTTGCCAAGCTGAGACCCGGCAAGTGATTGGTAGGCAAGAAACCGGTGGTGCCGGAAACTCGGAATATAAAACAAGCCTCAGTGTTTAACCAGATGTGATCAGTGCGTGGCCGAGGCAACCTTCCGGGAATGCAATGCCCCGGTGGTGAAGGGATAGAAACGTGAGATGCCGGGAGCGGCCTCCGTCTACCAAGGCTGGGCTCGGATGCCCACCTTCTCTCCAGGGCACAGGGAAGTGACACTGATTGGAGTCAGGCAGGTGTGGTTCCCCAAGGTACTCAAGGGGCAAATCCATTCTGGATAAACCCCGGCATAGGCAACATCTACATAGGTCGCTCACAAAGGACACATTAGTGCGTTCATCTGGGATAATATTAAAGACTGAGATGTTTTTATTGGTATTTTAAAAGACTGAGCCACTTATTCAGCTCTGAGTTCCCTGCCCCTGAAAGAGAGCAGTACCAAGAGATTCATTTTCTAACTGCCAATGGCCCCTCCTCATCGTTCTGGAAATATTAGTCAACCAAACTACCAGGAGCAGGGAAGAGAAACAAGGAACTTTCCTGAACATTTGCATTCAGCAGAGTGAGATTTATGCATGAGATGCAAATTACTATGTGTTATTTACACATCTGAGGAAAAACAAATCTTGAATGTAAATGTTTAGAGGGCATATTATTTTTAAATATGAAAGTGATAAAAAATTATTAGAGCATTTGCAACTCCTACTCTGTTAAAGAGAACACTCAAATGAGTTTTTAAAGGAACTTTTGTCAAAACTATAACAAACAAAGCATCTAAAACATAAAAAAAAATTAAAAATAAGAGTATTTGGCTATTTTTACCTCTGCAAATCCTTTAGAATAATAGTTGCACATTCAAGTGATTTCGGGATCAGTCCTTTCTCTATAAACACTTTGCAATTGATTAAATATCAATCACGCAACATGAGCCCATTTATTAACGGGTTCTCCATTGTTTCTGTTGAAATTCAAATAAATAGAGTATTGTATTATTTAGCTCCTTAGTCTGACCTCTTCTATAGACTGCATTTTTTTCTTTTTTTAAGAAGTAAAACAAGTCAGGAAGACAGAGTTATCTGAGTCACTAGCAGTTTGTTTGGAAAACTATGAGAAATATGAAACCATGTGCTGTGCCGGGAAGGGCTCTCCCCAGACAGGGATAAAGCCAGAGGGTGATCGCAGCTGTGTGAACGCGCCCGGCACCCACAGCCTCTGTGCTCACGACTATTGCTGCGTGCTCAGGACCATCCTCAAATGCCATCACCTTCCTGCACTGGAGCTCCTCTCCATGAAGCGCCCTCCCTTAGCCTCTGGCACCCATGCTTCTCCTTTCGGGGAATCTGACCACTCCAGGTCCTGCACAGAAGTGACGTCATGCCATATTTACTGTTTGGGGACCTTCCTGCCCTTGGAGAGTGGCCACCGTCACCTGGAGGTTCATCCAGATCATGGCTGTGAACAGCTCACACCTTCTGGCCTCTCGGTAGTGTTCCCTGGTGTGCATGTACCACACCTGGGCTCCCGGTTTTGCACAATGACGAGTCTGCTATGATTATTTGTGTTCAAGTCCTTGTATGGGTGTGAGTTTTTCTTTCTCTTAGAGAAATACCCAGAGGGAAATGTCCGGATGATACGGTCAGTGCATGTCCAACTTTTTAAGAAACTGCTAAATGGTTTCTCCAGTAGTTGTATCTGTCTGCACTCCGACCCGCTGACTGGAGGGGCCCAGCTCCCCTACAGTTTCCGCAACACTCGATAAAGTCAGTCTTTTTAGCATTAGCCATTCTCGTTGGATGTACAGTGGTGTCTCATGGTGTTACTCTTTCCCTAAGAACTGATGATGTTGAGCATTTTTTCATGCACTTACCAGCCATCTCTACATTTTCTTTGGTGAAGCTCCATTCAAATCTTTGCCTATTTTTAGAATTAGACTATTTGTTTTCTTATTTTTGAGTTTGGAGAGCTTTTAAATAAATTACAGGTACAAATCTTTTAGCAGCTCTAAGCCGTGCAATTAATTCCCCTCAGTCTGTGGCTTGTTGATTTACAGTGTCTGCTGAAGGTCAAGCATGGGGTTTATCTGTGTTGTGTCCGCCCCTCACGGAACGCTGTCCCTTGTTGCCTGATGTCCAGTGTTTCCAATGTAACATATATTTGGTCTGATTGTGTTGGTTCCTTTCTGACAGTAAGGCAAATCCAGTCCCTATTACTTGAAAAATAGAGTTTGGCGTATACCTACAAAAAGTATAATGTGGAGATTACCAAAATACCTATTTGTTTAAAAGCATTGCTGATTTTTGGTAGACTTTTGATAGTATGTTTTGTATTGTTTTTGTTGTTGTTGTTGTTTTTACTCAAACAGTACTTGAATAGTACTATCATCATCTGGGAATCTGAAAACTTTTTTGAAGTTGACAAAGGGTTTTCAGTGTTGTAGGACAAAAATTAAAAGAAGTGTTATTTCAAAGAGTTTTCCTCCCCTAAAAACGTTAGGGAATATCAGGATTAAGAGAGTTAGCCAAGATGTGAGGAAGCCTGCAAGAAATCATACTTTAAGAGACTGATACTGTGGTATGATTCACTTATGAGATTTTTTTTTTTAAGTTAGTCATTTTGAAAAACCTTAAAAAAAATAGTATGTTCAGAAATCAAAGGTGACAAACTGTGACCTTGGGTCAGATCCTGTCCTCAGACATCTCTTGGTTGTCACCCACTCAGGGCATTGATCTTCGAAATCATTGTCGTTGGTTATAAATCAAGAGACTTCACAAAAAAATCCAAATTACTGACTTTCTTGAAAACTCTGGTCACATGGTGGCCCGTTCCTTATTATGATCCCAGTCCAGCTTCCTGCTTACGCCCAGAGCCCAAACAAGATGGACCTTTACTCTGGGTGTGAAGCAGGTGTCGCTAAAACTCTGCCACGTCTTTGTTACCCACGTCCTCCCCTTTGGAGAGCCGGGGATGCAGGAGCTAAGAGTGCGGGTGTGTCGGGGAGGGAGGGGTTGAGAGGAAGACCGGGAGTCACCATCTCCCCCTCTCTCAAATAAATACATTTTTAAAAATCTCTCAAGGTGAGGGTGGGGGGCATGCCTGGGTGGCTCAGTCGGTGAAGCATTTGGCTTTGGCTCAGGCCCTGATCCCAGGGTCCTGGGATCGAGCCCCATGTCGGGCTCCGGACTCCGCGGGGAGCCTGTTTCTCCCTCTGCCTCTGCTTGTGTTATCTCTTGCTCTCTCTTTCTCAAATAAATAAATTTTTAAAATATTAAAAAAAGGGGGGGGCAGTGAATTGAGGCCAAATCAAATGATGTGCCTCTGAAAGCGGGCAAGTGGGCAAAACAATTTAATCCCAGGGAGTCCCCGGATGTCAGAGACACGTGTCTGCATACACACACACACACAGAGGAATGTATATGTATACGTGTACACACAGAATCATCTCCATATACACACATAAATATCTTTACTTTTTGAAATATCTAAAGTGTAAATATATACTTCATGAATGCGAGGGTCTAATAGGCACCATTATATAATACTTTACCATGTTCATTTTAAATTTGCATTTTAAATGAGAATATTATATATTTTGCTCTACATACCAATATAGTACCAAAAGAAAGCACGTACAGATATGACTGTATCCACCCCATCTCCTCCACTCCAGAGAACTGGCCACCTCCATTTCAGCCACTGTGCACGAGGACCTGGTCATGGTGCGGCTCGGGACTGCGTGTGGACCCTGTATTACGCACCCCCTGGCATCATGTTCCTCTCCCCTTGGCCTCACGTCTTCTCCATCAGCATCCTTTGTCCCCCCACCCCCACCCTGTCCCAGACACAGACAGCCGATGCTAACGACCCGCGGGTGGCCTTCCTCACCGCTTCCCGCTTCAGAGCCTATGGATATATGCATAGATAATCATGTATGCAAATGAGATTTTCGTCTTCGCTTCCGTATGAGTGTTCTTGGGCTGCAGAACAAGTCATCACAAAATGGCTAACTTAAAACAGAAACGGACTCTCTCACAGTTCAGGAGGGCAGAAGTCTGAAATGAACATTTCGGCAGGGTTGGCTCCTTCCGGAGGCTCTGAGGGGGAATTCGTTCCATGTCTCTCTCCCAGCTGCTGCTGGTCGCAGGCAGCCCCCGTCTGTGTTCCCCAGTTACAGCGGCAGCACTCCCGTCTCTGCCTCCATCTCTTTCTGGCCATGGTGATCTCCCGCTGCATCTCTGTGTCCCAAATCTCCCTTCCTTTTCTTTAGTTTTTGTGAAGATTTATTGATATATGGGGGGAACGGTTGAGGGAGAGGGAGGTAGAATCTAAAGCAGACTCCCTGCTGAGCGTAGAGCCCAGTGTTGGGTGGGGGGAGTCCTTGATCTCATGACCTGAACCAAAATCAAGAGTCAGACACTTATTGGACTGAGCCATCCAGGTGCCCCTCCCTCTCCTTTCTTTGGTAAAGACACTCAGAAATTGGATTTATGGCCCATTCTAATTCCAGGATAACCTCATCTCCAGAACATCAACCTAATTCAATCTGCAAAGACCCTGTTTCCAAATAAGGCCACATTCACAGGTAAAGAGGTGGGGACTTAGACGTAACTTCTGGGGCCATATGTAATTCAACCCACCATCGCTTCCTTCAAAAAAATCGTATTTTGTATTATTCCGCTTCTCTCAGTCTTGGTTTTCTCACTTAATAGTACATAGTAAGATTTTCTCCAAGTTGTTGGATAAAAATCAATCTCATTATCTTATGTAATTACGAAACAGTTCATTCCATAGATGAACCATATTTTATTGAACTATTTTCATATTAATTGGCACTTACTTGGGGTGTGATTTTAGAAAGTATGAACATTAAGGGATGCAATGAACATTCTTATAAAGATAGTCTTACAGTCTGATATTTTACTTCTATGGAATAGATTCCTACACATGGCATTACTCTGTCAAAAATACACGTGAGTAATTTAAATGTTAATAGAAGTTTCCAGATTGCTTTCCAAGAAGGATGAACCAATTCACAGTTCCACCAAAAATTTGTGAGAGTACAGTTTTCCCACATCCCCGCCAGTTTTGTTGTTGTTGTTGTTGTCTTTAAATTTTCCAATCTGGTGGTATAACATGAGAGCTAGTACATGGGTCTGAACTTCTCTGACTATAAGAGGTCAAACATCCTGTTACAGGTCTATAGGCTGTAAGGATTTACTGGTCTGTAGTTTATTGGTATTTCTTGTATATTATCTCTTGGATTATGTGCATTCTTGTGACCAATTTGCAAATATTCTTTACCTACTTGTAAATTTTAAGCCTTTTTCTCCCTTTGAACTTAACCTTTTAATGCTCCTGGAGGGCAATGTTTTTCTCCCCTCTTTCATTTGTCAGTTGACTGTGTGTGTGCTTTCTTTGTTTTATAAAACTATTTTAAGTAGTCAAATAAACATTTTTTTAAATATTTTAATTCAATTAATTAACATATAATGTACTGGGGGCCTGGGCTGCTCAGTGGTTAAGCCTCTGCCTTTGGCTCAGTTCATCATTCCAGGGTCCACGGATCAATCCCTGCATCAGGCTCCTGCTTGGTGCAGAGCCTGCTTCTCCCTCTCCATCTGGGTGCAGCTCTGCCTACTTGTGTTCTCTCTGTCAAATAAATAAATTATATATATATATATATATATATATATATATATATTATTGGTTTCAGAGGTATAGTTCTGTGATTCATCAGTCTTATATAAAAACAATGTCCTTTTCTTATTAGATTTCCTAGAAACATCAGAAATATCAAATAATAATAGTGATAATAAATATCCCTGTCTTGTTCTCAGTTTTAGTGCAAATCAGTTTAGCATTTCACCATTCAGAGTAGTATCTACCGTTGGCTTTTTATAAATTGCCTCTTTCAAATTTAACTTATTTCCTCCTAATTGATTGCTTGGTATTTTATTCAGGATGGATACCTGCTAAACTGTATCAAATGCCTTCTTAGATGTATTGATAGGATCGTAATTCTTCTCCTTAAAGAGGGTGATGGAGTGAATTGTGTAGAGATGGCCTGATGGTGAATCATTCGTACATTTGTAACAGAATGTCTATTTAAATATAGGTAATCTGGGGGATGCTCTTGGATTTGGGTTGCCCATTTTTAATTTAGAATTTTTGCATCTGCAGCTTGCATCCATACGATTTGGGTTTGGGGGTCCATTTCTCAGTGTCATCAGCTTAAATCCACCACTCACGAAGTGTCTGTGGCTGCTCGGCCTGGCCTGCAGAGCTGGGCTCTCATCCTGCCTTCCCTCTGACAGCCTGTGCGCTTGCTGGCAGACAGGGAAGCTGCCCTTTTCCTGCGGGCCTCGCGCCAGTGCTCCCACATACCCCTAATTTCTGCAGACATCACGGTCCCCACATTGACGCACACAGACAAGGCCTTTTTGTGCTGGGTGACATCATGAATATAAATGCACTGGGACGTGCCTTCAAGACTGTGGCCTGAACTCCAGGGCAGGGAAAACAGAACAGACCATGATCCAGAAAAAAAATGCAGAGTGATCACTATCTCTTCAATGTACTTTCTGGAGAAACCCCAGGGAGTAGTGTAAATTAGTCCCTTGAATCTGTGAAATTAATTTTCCCATTCTACAGATCAAAAGAAAAGGAAAGAGGCTTGTTTGAGGTTCTCATAGCCACTCGCGTGGTTTGTCTCCAAGAGCAGGCGGGCGTGGGAACGGACCAGAGAAGAGTTGGGGGTTTATCTCTTCATCCGACATTCCCGAGCTTGCACAAATCCACTTCCCCGTCGTTGGTAAGAAGAAGTTCGGCAATCAGCAAAAAATCCTAAATACCTTCCATCCCCAGGAGGCTGGAGCAGGCTGCCCACACCGAGGAGTGCGGAGACTGGCCTGGCTTCCCCATGCAGTCCCTGGAGGCCACTTCGGATCAGCCTTGACCTTTGCTACAGGGGCGGCTTGTTTGTTTTATTCAATGGCCTGAGGTGATCCTTCAGCAATGCAAACATGCCCGGCTCTCTGGCTCTCTGAAAAAGAGCCTTCTCCCTGAGCCTGGAATGTGGAAGACAAACATCGTCTCACCTTTCCCAGCTAATGAGGGTTCCTGGAATGTGTGAGCTACGGCAACTGGCCGTCAAGAACTATGTTTGGGGGAGCCCCCACAATTGAACGGATCCTAAGATCATTAGAAGGCAGAATTAGGACAGCGCCTTCAAAGAGAGCAAGAGAACGGCCTGAAGCGAGGCCCATTCGATGGATGTGATTTTCCCTTCCCAAAGTCTAAGAAAATGACTCCTGAAGATTTAGTCCCATAAAATTGGTTAAAAGTGACAAAAGTGCTCCATATTTCACAATGCCAGTTTGTCGGGCTGCTTGTTCCGACATCGTAAAACTCCTTTGAAGGTGAACGTTGGCACTATGTAAAGGAAAAAAATTACTCCGGGGACCCCAAGTGTGTATGGGCAAAGCACCCTCCAGCACCTCTGCCATCTGCACAGCGTTGTCCTCGTAACTTCCTTCTGGGTAGGGAAGGAGAGAACTGAACGTGGTCTACGGCGGATCCATCAGTCCCCCGGGCGCGCTCCTTTGGGAATGGGCTAAGGCCCAGACTGTGGGGCGTCGCTGGGCTTGGAGCCTTCTGCCTCCGGGACCGGCACCTGCTCATCCCGGCATCAGCAGGTGGGACCGGCATTCTCAGCAGCGAGAGATGTCACTTCTCCAGGTGTAGTCCAGCTTCGTCACTAGGGGGCTGTGATACATGGTGGCCGTATTTTACATTTCAGCGATATCCAGTGATGTGAACACTGCCATCGCCCAGCAGGAGGTCGCAGACGCCTGGAAGCCTGAGGAAGGGTATTTGGAAGGTGCTCTGGGGCTGACTCAGGATCTCAGCTTTGGCAGGACCCACCGGGATCTGAGTTCCAAATTACCGACCACACCTTAGTTGCAACAGGACAATAAAAACACGCTCTTTCTGAATGGATTACAGCCTCGTGCTGTTTAAACACATAACAGACCCATTCGCTTTAATATTTTTAATTAAAAATAACATTCATTGTGTTTTCATTACTATAGCAATGCATGTTGGAGGAAATAAAGATAAGCAAAATTTCTTTAAAAAATTAAAAAGCATCCGTTATCTCCCTGCACGGAGATAGCTGCTGAGAATGCTCCGTGTACATTTATTTCCAAACGGCACTTTCCCTAGACAGAGTCATCTATTTTTCACAAAAATAGACTCATGTTGTCATATCCTTTTGTAACTCTCTTACTCACTTAATAATATATCACAAGCCAATTTCCATGTCATAAAAAATTCTTATAGAATATCATTTGAACAATAATTTATGTTGCTATTGTTCGATGGCGATGTGGCTGTATTCCATTCTTTTTCTATTACAAAGTTAAGTTTCGTTTTTAATTTCACTGAGCCGCTGCTTATTTGTTTTCAAATTCTTGTTTTAGTTCCGTGCATTCACTGTGTGCATCGGGGAGCGGGTCTGAGTTTGACTCGCCGCATCGGCTGGTGAGCAGAAGCCCAGCCGCCTGGTGGGAGAGGCCCCCATTGGGCCAGCACTTGAAAAGTTCACTCCAAACTAAAGACGAAATCATAAATGCTGAGATGTTTCCTGGAGGAAAAGAAGTACAGGTGGAAATGAAGAGGAGCGGGTTTTGACCAAAAACTTCCATGAAGCGACAACCACCAACCAGGAGGGTCACTCTGGTGGGGACCCGTGTTTCAGGGCACGGAGGTCCATGGAAGGGAGGAGCAGACGCTTGGGGCACCCGAGGAACAGGTGCACAGAAGAGAGACGTGCAGCCAGGCCGCGTGGGGAGCAGGTCTTGGTGTGGGTGCAGCAGGGGCAAGCCTGAGGGATGGCTTTGGGGTCTGTGGGCAACAGGAATGCCAGTGACACCGGGAGCATTAACAAGTGGGAGCAGCTATCTGCCTGGGGATGCTGTAGTTTGGCCTGGAGTGAGCAGAGGAGAACAGGTTTCCAGGGGATAGTCACCCCCCGTCCTTTATTCACAGGGGACAGACATGTCCCCAAACCCCCAGTGGATGCCTAGAACCATGGAAAGTTTAATCTATACATGAGCCCCAGGAAGAGATGAACAATAACTAATCCTAAAATGGAACAATTAATTATAACAACATGCTGAAACAAAAGTCATGTGGATATTGTCTCTGTCTTTCGAAATCTTTCATTGTTCTGGACTCATCCTTCTGTCTCTTGTGCTGATGGGACATGACAAAATGCATGCACGGGGAGAGCAAGTGACTGAGTGGCAAGTGACCATGGAAGCATCGTGAGGTCGCCGGGGGCTGGCCGCTCTTGGCCGTCGATCGATAAGCCGGGAAAGCATCGGCTTCCTGACCATGTTTGCCGGCAAGGAACTGAAACCACCAGAAACAAAACGGTAGGTAAGGGCCAACTGTGCTATGTGATATTTGCAAAACCTTTGGAAAATACCAACAAGAAAAAGAAAAAGAAAAGCAAAAAATCACCTATGCTTCCACTATCGGATGATCATCTTTGTTAAGATGACTTTGCATATAGCTTTCTAGAGATTTTTATGCCTATGTTCATACATAAATACAAGTTGTTTGTTGTTTTTATATTGAAATGAGATCATACTATGTATTATACATTGTTTTCTGCTTGCTAAATCTTTAATGGCTTTTCATCTTGGTATATATAGAATTAATAATCGAGAAGTTTATTAATATTGCTAAGTTTATTAATTTAATGCCATATTGCTAAGTTTATTAATTTAATGCCCAGCAATAAAAAATATAGATATAAAAATTGACTTAACCAGACCATAGTGAATGAACAGTTAAGATGTTCCCTTTCTTGTATAAACAATGTTATTTTTGTAACCACCACTTAGAACAAGAAGAACATTATCTGATTCCAGAGCCTCCTCCTGACCTTTTTCCACTACTTCTCACTTTTCCTTCTCCAGTGACAACTGCTATTCGGACTTCTAATACTCTGGATAAATTCTGACTGCTTTTGATCTTTCTGAAACAAACAGTGATGTTTAAATTGTAATAGTAATATTATATAATAACATATAATATTGAATCACATAATACATTTAATTATGTTAATTATTGCATTTACATAATTATACTTAATTATATAGATTGTGTCCTCTTTTGCCTGGCTTCTCTTGCCACGATCTGAATCTGAGATTCATCTATGTTATTGTACGTAACAGTTTTATTTATACTGGAGTATAGTATTCCACGGCACAAATGCATCTTTTCCTATATCGGTGATTCTTTTCTTAGCAAAAAATTGAGGAAGTGGAATTGATAGGCCAAACATCAAATGCTGAGCTGCTCTCCAGGAGAGAGGCACTAATGTACTCTTCGCGGATATCTGCCTCTAATCCTAACCCTGTGGCCAACATCAGGTATCGGTTTTATTTTTTTAATTTTTGATATCCATTTATCGTTTCATAATTTTTTTAAAAAATGTATTTTGCTAAGAATCCACACATGCGCAATGTATTTACAAAAGCTGTTTTGTAGCCTTTTTGCCCTTAACAGCCTATCGTGAATATTTTCTTTTGCTTCTAAATCCACAGTACATCATCATCTTTTAACTAACGCATCATAATCTGATAGTAATCATAATCTAACCCATCATAATCTAACCCAATAATAGGGGGATGCTAATATTTGCTTCCCCAGAGTCCATTGTGTGAAAGGTATTGTTTACAGTTTGTGTTTTTAAAATGAATTCATCAAGCCATGAAATTCCTTAATCCTCATGGCAATCCTCAGCATTGGGATCTATCAGCAGGCACATTTTAACATGGGAAGTAGGGCACAAAGCCATGGTGTAACATTTTGCCTTAAATTGATTGAACAGTAAGATTTGGAACCCAAATTTGAAGCTAGGCCATTCAGGCATCAGGAACCCTGTTTTTGTTGTTGTTGTTGTTGTTTTGTTTTTTTAAAGATTTTATTTATTTATTTGACAGACAAAGATCACGAGTAGGCAGAGAGGAGGAAGCAGGCTGCCTGCTGAGCAGAGAGCATGATGTGGGGCTTGATCCCAGGATGCTGGGATCATGACCCCAGCCGAAGGCAGAGGCTTTAACCCACTGAGCCACCCAGGCGCCCCTCAGAGCCCTTTTTTTAATATCCACAAAAGACTGATTCCTTTAAGTATAATTCACTATCACACTGAACTGTCCTTCAGAACAAGACATGGTTTATTCCCACTGAACTTTTGTAGCCTCTCGTAGATTGTAAGTGCCCCATAAACCCAACTCCATTAGAGAAATACAGTGTAAACAAGCAGGAAAAAGGTTAATGGCTGTTTGATTTCAAAAGGTACTGTTTCCGTTTCTAATAATACTCACACTGATAACTGTTGTTTTCTAGAAACAAATTCATGAAATCACGGTCCTTTTATTTCTTGGACTTTAGAGCATGAATCTTTGTGGGTTTGAAGAACAAAAATTCTGATACATTTCTCGATGTCAACTGGGTTTGGAGTTGCCAGGTCGACATGATCGAGGGAAAGAGTTTATGCATCACCCAGATGATTTCAGAGTAACTTCTTGGCAGTCTTTCCAGAACTACGAGTTAACTGGCTTATTCCCCATACATTTCTGGTTCTCGAGTAGCCTTAGGATGGGAGCTAACAGGAGGGATCAGTTACTTCATTAGGCCTCCTGAAACTTCAAGATACGTGAAAAGATATCTGGAAAAAGCAACCACACTGTTAACTACGGGTTAAAAACAGAGCGTCCAGCCAGCCTCTTTCAACACAGTAGTAACCTAAATTGCTGCTTTCCAAAGCCAGTGCCTTTCCCTGCTAAACCCAATAGCTGTCACATGATTAATGTGCCAGTGTCTTATTAACTGCTCTGTTACAGAAGCTGCACAATTCACAGCCACCCTCACTGCAGAGACCTTTTTGTAAAAACCTAGTTGAAATCATGCCGTTCTGACTGCAGGCTACTGCACCTTCCACCAAAACATCATAAAGAGCAGAGAATTACTGTTTCCAGTAATCCGGGCCATAAATCAACCCGCTCTGAGGGTGGAAAAACATCACGAGTGTCCCTGCATTCATATTCAAACGTCGATCTGGAGAAGGGCATCTTCAGGAAGACTTCCCAGGCGCTGTGTGTTTGGATGTGTGCTGAGGGGAGCGAAGGGGAGGGTGATGGCGGGGGCAGACAAAAGGCATCTCAGCAGCCGTGAAATCATTCCAGGCGCCTTGATCTCAGCACGCCCTTCCTTGCTGAAACAGGATTTTAAGATTGTTAAAAATGGCCACCTTATCTGTTTGCTGGTATCACCCACTGCCTAACTTATCTGGGCCCAGCTGTTTGAGAAAAATGTAACGTGGCATGACCTTGATTTCTTAGTACCTGACCTTAGCATCTAATCAGTGGTATGTCTTAGCAAATCCATGTAGAGATGTCCCCTCGCCCGCCCCCTCCCTCTGGCATCCACGATTCCAAAGATGACACTTCATGCCTCCTTGACGAAATCAGCGACCCCACTCTGCCCACCTAGGCGCTGGGCACTTCGAGGGCTGGGGTATTTTAAAATCTTGGTTGCCCTTCTGTTGAAAGTAATTTGTTGAAAGTAATTTGGATCCCTTTAGGTCAGTTGTAAAAAATGATCGGGGCGGGGGGGGGGTGGCGCCTGGGTGGCTCAGCCAGTTAAGCGACAGCCTTTGGCTCAGGTTGTGATCTCAGGGTCCTGGGATCGAGCCCCACGTCAGATTCTCTGCTCAGCAGGAGTCTATTTTTCCTTCTTCAGAGCTCTATGATCTCTCTCGCTTTCATTCTCTCTCAAATACATAAACTCTTAAAAATAAATAAAATAATAAAAAATTATCTGAGTTCTTACTGAGACTTCTGGAGGAAAGCCTCAAGTTAGATTTAGGAAAATATGAGCCACTCGTGGCTGCAGTGGTGTTCACAGAACCCACAGGCTTCCTTCCGCATAACAGCTGGCTGGAGAGTCTTGCAATGCGTACTCGTGAACACGGACATGCGTACACACACATGAAGACACACACGCACACATGTGCTGTGCAGTACACACGTGTGTGAACATGAATGTGCCTGTGTGAATTTCCATGCACTCGTATGTGTGCACATTCACAGGAGCAGACACATGGATACACACACACACACACACACGTGACGGTATATGCATAAACTACACACATGGGTGCACACGAACTTCATGTTAATTTTAAACTGAGGTGCTTGGGGGGTTTTTGGAAACATCAAAATGTGGTTTGGTGGCCCTCGCTTGAAGTAAAGTCTTAAAATCCTGGAATGTTATAAAGAGATGTCAGTTATTAAAGGACCATGATATTAAAAGTGACATTAAAGGACCTGGATTTTCTCTCTCTCTCTTGGCAACTTTGGAATCAAATTTGCTCTGTTGACAAAGCAAGATTTTCCTTCCAGCTTGGAGGGCTCAACCTGGAACCTAGAAACCAAGCTGTTTTCTTTCTGGTTCTGACAATGTCACTGAGAGTAAATTACCATCAGGACGCCACCCCTGCCCACATCCGAGACCCAGGCAAGCAGCCGCCTGCCAGCCACCACCAGTACGAACGGCCCCGGCTGCTCTAACTCATGACTCTCGCGGACTGTTTTTTGAGGATGGTCGTTTCCTACATAATTCGCTGTGATGTTGCCTCTAAACTTGAAACCAAAGTCAGGAAGGTGCTGACGACCTGCCTCTCAGCCTTTCTCACCTTCCTGTCTCCCCGTGAGGACGAAATCAGGGAGAGCAAGACCAGCGTGTGGGGCCGAGGCCTGGTGGAAGATGACAGTCGCAGTGAAAGGGTCTTCGGACGCCCAGCCCCACCGTCCAGCTCTTTCCAGGTCTCCGAGGGAGGGGAGGCGTCCGTGAGAAAGAAGAGGCGGCTGCCCTTTCTGTGACAGAGTCCCGTCCCTGACCCTCTGCCCCACTGAGGACAGCCTCACCCATGGAGAGAAACGAGGTTCCTGTCTGGGCCTTCAGGGCAGGAATAACCCCGGGGGCAGAGCTGTGGCTTCTGAAAGCCTCGTGCTCCTGACCCAGGACCCGAAGGCTCAGCCCCTGCGCAGGGGCGTCTCGGCCCCCGGTGTTCTGCGCTCTGCCTGGTACGCGGCTGGCTCTGAAAACCCACAAGCACGTTCCCGGCTGCCCTGCACTTGGTTTCCTGCCCCAGTTCACACAGGACGCTCTGCTGCCGTGACCGTCAAGGCCACGTGGAGTCGTGAGTGCCCACGACAGGGGTGGGGGAAGAGCCCACCGACACCCACCCCACCCAGCATCTTTGCTTTAGGGAAGCCTCTGTTGTCGCCCCAAACCAGAGGAGGCCTGCTCTACTCTTGAAAGTCAAACCTTGCCTTGAAAACCCAACTCGGTTCTCCCTCAAGCAAAAGAATCCGTGGTGCCTGGTCCCGGCTTGGTGACTGCAGTTGGAGGGTTAACTCCCCGGCCTTGCTCTCACGTTTGTTTCTGGAAACGGGCGGCACCCTGAGTCTGGAGATGAAGACCCAGCTGGGCGGGAGGGTCGTTCGCACCGTGACATGTTAGGGAAAAATTTTTAACCTGTTCAGACGCCGGTCTTCAAAAATCTTCAAATGCGCGACAAGGCCGCTTTCCAAATTTGGGGAGAAAACCAGGTGTCCCGAGGGCCTGGTGGGGAGCTCCCGTGGAGCCGAGCTGCAGGAGGGCAGAGGACAGGGGCCCTTCCCAGGCCCCCGCACGCCTCCCTTATATTCACGGAGATAACACACCCCAGAGAATGGCCCAGTGTCTCCTCCCGGACCCACAGCGCAGAGCAGGCTCCCGGGGACACTGTTAAAAGAGCGGAACCCTCCAAAGAGGTGTTGACCCCAAGGCTGAGAACGTCAGGTTGCTGGAGGGACTCTGCGTGGGTGGTTAGACCAGAGCGGCGGCTCCCGCGGGAGCTGAGTCCGT